>NC_134809.1:22728464-22783464 GCF_046742065.1 Oratosquilla oratoria | reverse complement strand
TTCGGGTTGTATATTTCCGATGTACACGAGTCATTTACGACTTTGAAAAATAAAAAATAAATAAATAGATAAAAAATGAATAAGATAAATGAATAAATGAATAAATAAATAGATAAATAAATAAATAGATAGATACATGCTTACTACCATTACGCGGAAAACTCCGTCCATTTATAGATCGTAGTACTTATAAGTGAATCCAGTTCTACTATTGCGGACACCTGAACATGTCACTACATGATATGTTGGAATTATTTGTTGTTACCGAGTACTTTATATATTTCTATATACAATATTTCTGTTATAACCGAGGTGGTTTTTGTTATAAAAATAAATGTACTAATACAACAACAACGAATAACCTATTCGCATAGTTCTGACATGTTATGAATCAGGTTCGGTCGAAGGTAACATTGTATTTGATGTTCTATCGCCAAACGACTCTAGTCATCACCGTAACACCACTTAGGAGCCACAATACGAGTATCTCGTCGTGGTTTGTCGTCCATCATCATTTCAATCATCATCACAGAGCAATTTCGTCACAGGCTAACCGTAGGGAGTAAAATCGCTCTGCAGAGGAGAATGAAACGACGGACGCAAAGTCACTTTTCGTTTCTCTGAATGCGACGAGTTACACACACACACACACACACACACACACACACACACACACACACACACACACACACACACACACACACACACACACACACACACACACACACACACACACACACACACACACACACACACACACACACACACACACACACACACACACACACACACACACACACACAATCTCGTGGCGCAGTGGTTAGAGGTCTCGCCTGCCACCACGGTGGTCCGGGTTTTAATCCCGCCCAGGGCTGAAATAATCTTAGTATCACTGCCCTGCGAGTCGTTACTCTAACTCTCTTGGGCGGGGAGGTGGATGTGTGTGCGCGTAAGGTCACAGTATCACCCATAGATCGGTCATATATGAGCTCTGAGCTCTCATCCGGAAGGGTAATAGCTGTCGATCACGAGTCGAACATGTGATCCAAGACGATGGTGAATCACACGCACGCAGGTTCACCCCCTTCCGTACGGGATGGCACTTTCCCTTTCGTCCAGGCTGCCGCCAGATTATATCATTTGTCTGTGAAGCCTTCTACTAGCATCAAAGGGATTATTAAGTATCTCCATTACTCCCTTCTGTACTGGGTAGTAATATTCCTTTTATTTTCATTTCCCCCTATATTCATCCCCATGTCAGTTCCTCGAAAGCGAAGGAGTGTGCCGCTGCAGTGAGGGGAGGGGGAGGTGGAGGTGGAGGTGGAGGGGGAGGGGGAGGGGAAGGGGGAGGGGGAGGAGGAGGGGGAGGGAGGGGTTGGATAACGACACTGGCCAAATTAGCCAGGCAATTGTCTAGGCAGCTCCACACGCACAATTCCTAGCGGAAGGTACGTGTCACGACTGATCCTGGTTTTACGGTTTAATCTGCAGTGGCGGAAGGTCTGTATTGGCAGGCTTTGTCGATAGTAATCTCTAAAGGAAAATGTGTATGAAGTTTTAAGCGATCCCTGCATGCGACACTCCGTAATGCGCAATATCACTGACGATTAGTATTGAAGAGCCATACAGGTAGACAATAGATTGAGTCAATATATTGCGTCAGTAATATTCATTGATCGTGTAGGGGCCGCTTTAGAGACGTGCACAAAACGAGTTTATTCTGGTTACCACTGAATAATATAATTCAGCTAAAAGAACCCCTTCACAACGTCAGGGAACTAAATTTGTTTTGATTAAACTTTTGGGGTCTATATTTGAGAAAACTACTGATAAGAAAAATATATTTCAGCGAGACGTAGTCATAACGGTAATATATGCAAAATAGTGTACTAAATCCATTACACTTTGCAGGTCCAACTCCCCGACGGCAGACTCCAGACGGTCATGTACAGAGCAGACGAATTCGGTTTCCACGCTGATGTCATATACGAAGGAGAGGCCCATCACCCTGTGACGCCCAACGAAGATCCTGGACATCCGACAAACACTCATCCTGGACCTGTACCTAGACCACAACAAGAACTCTCCCCTATACCACACACAGTCCCGGGATCCAATCTCCCTCAACATCTGTTCCCCGGACCAACATCGCCCGTCCCACAGGATGATCATATACCCATTCCTCACTCCGAATTAAGGGTCACCCCTCAGTCACATACTCCAACACCACTTGTCATAGAACATCCTCAGCCCATACACACGGCTATCCCGTCCACACATATCGGATCTGCTGGAGTCCTGCATCAGCCAGTGGGAACAACTGTATCTCCAGCTCCCTTGCTACCACATCTAGGGACTGCATCATTCCCACATCAAAATCCTTTCCCCGCGTTTATTCCACAACAAAGTACCTTTCTCCCATTCCCTCCGCACCTTGCGTCCACAGCTGATCCAAGCATTAACTCACCGATCTCCTTCCCCCCGCACCAAATACAAGAGTTTTCGCCCCGTGCACACCCACACTCTATCCCCACGCCCTTGCCCCAACTGCACCTAGAACCCTTACCCACCCCTCAGGCTCAGGTTGACGTGATACCTTTTTTACAAACACACGAGTGGCACACACCTTTACATCTTCGAACTACACGTCAGTCTCATCTTTCACCCTTACCACCCCCACAAATACAGGTACCATCTTCAGTAATCCCAAACCCTGAACTAATAACCAACAGCCAAATTTCCCTCCTGCAACATTCTAACGGCCCTGCTTTCGCTCATACAATTCCTGTCAGGCCAAGGCATCAACAGGCACATACTCTATCACAGTCAACACCCCATCCACAAAGTTCCTTCCTCCCTCCCTCAGATTTTGCATTTCATTCTCCTCTAGTCCATCACCAACAATTATCTTCGCTACCTCCCCATCTCTCTCCTTTGGCCTCAAGTGTTCAAGGTGCCCCATTTACATTTCTTCAACAAGGAACCCCCATCCCCGTCCCAGTCCAAGAGGTCCACACTGGATTTCATCATAATGTTCCAAGCATATTCCCTCAACATAGATTTCTCACCTCCTTCCCTGGACACAATGCCTTAATCTCCCCGCGTCAGAGGACTTCACCTGCCCTAATTCCTCTTGGTTCTCCCACTACCTTCCCTCACCTTGGAACTTCCCCAGTTACTCCTGACCATGAAACCACCTCTCACAAATCTCACGCTGTCTTCCCTCACAGTACAAGTTCCCCTGATTTCTCTCACCATTTTCCCGCTAGTTTTCCTCACCATGGGTTTCACACCGACTTCCCACACCATAATCCTATCACCACCTCACACCACGACAATTCGATTGCTCTGCTTCAGCTTGTGTCTCCTAGGCCTCTCCTTCACCAAAGAACACCTCCTCAAGTCTCTCACCGTGCAACCCCTACTCCATTTTCACTTCACGAAGTCCCTCTTATTTCACCTCAACACCTACCTGCCTCTTTCTTCCATGCTGGGGCTTCATTCCCACCCTCCCACGCCGCTCCTTCTGGGCTTCCACCTTCAGCGCCCACCCTGCCGAGGGGAACTGCAGCCACGACAGCAGCGCACAGTACACCCATGTCAGCCTTCGTCTTCGTCGGGAATCCGGGTACACGCACCGGCAAAGCACTCTCCTTTGACCAGCCGAATATCGAACACCACCTCACACCAATACTACCGTCACAGACTGAGACCATAAAACGTAGAACAAAGGCCCACGTTTTGCTAAAGGAAAAGTCTCGTCAACTCCCACTGACCCATAGATCTTTTCCATTCAAACGTCCACCGATAAAACATCCCTTGGCGCCTTCAACGAGCCATTTACACCTTCGCTCAGAGAAACAGTTTGGGGACCCACTCTTCCGAGAAGAAACCGAGAAGTCCAACGATTCTTAGTGATGGTGCCACTGGTTCTGTTCTATCGTCCATGCAAATTAATGGCTACGAAACGTGCTGCAAGATGTCATAGGTCAATGAATATCGTTTTCGTTAAGCAAGTGAACTTAAGTCAACAACAATATCTAACTTATTTTACAATTCATTTCTTCATTTGGAGACTGTAATATATTTTGCAATAAAAAGAAAATGTAACCGGTTAAAGGTGTTTGGAATTTAAAGACGACCATAGGAACAGCTTTTTCTTTATTTGAACGACAAAGAAGAGTAACCACTCTCTGTAAGCTCACTTTGTTGTTAACAAAATCATGTTCAGCACAAATAAAATATTATGTGCAGACTGGACACAGATTTTGAGGCAATACTGAGAACAATCTAGCGTTATTTCCTAGGGTTTAGGTCTCACTGGCGGAAGGATTCCTTATAAGGTCAAACAGCAGCCGAATGGAGCCAATTCAAGAGATGAGGTGGCGGCATTCCCTTACTCAGCGTTCTTCCGGTCGACTGACTAGACATACTCGTACTCTTGTCGGCCGTCTAGAACAAAGGTGGGGAACCTTTCTAAGTATGGGTGCCAAAATCAGCTAAATCTTAGATTTTTTATTATTATTATTATTTTTTTTTTTTTTTTTTTTTTTTGCGTGCAAACCGAAATTTTTGGGAAAAATATTATTATTTTGTGTCTTTTTGATTATGGGGAGGACCTTTTGAAATAATAAAAAAAAAATCACATCGAAAAGGAAAATAAGAGAATATTGTAAGAGTGGTCCTTTTATTTGTTTTACTATAAATGTGATTTATGCTGCTTTATCACTGATGACAGGCAATTTATATCAGATTTTTATTTGGTGACTGAGAGATATGCATGCTGCATATCCGATTATGGTACATACACTGAAGTTTGATATATAACCAGCCAGTTACTACGGATAACTGGAACCCATCATGTTTAATATCTACATTCCCCTTATACTTAAATATGAACTTTCATATAGCTGAAATTGGATTTTGCTTACGAATAAGTTCTTTGTGAAACTAGAAAAACAAATGAGTCACGCCGCGTCCGCCCGCCTGGCAAATTATGTAAATACTGAGATATATGGGTCCCTCCCTTCCCCTCCTATGACCCCAATTCAGCCCTCCCCCCACCCCCCAGCACAGCACACGGTTACCAATTGTCATAAAAATGAAGTTAGAGATATCTCATCTTCTTTTAGGTGAACTCCGGGCTTCGCGTCGTTAGTGTGCCGGGTCTGGCACGCGTGCCAAAGGTTGCCCTCACCTGGTGTAGAGACACTGATCATGAATTTTTGGTAGCGTCAGATTTAACGTTTCTTTCACGACTATACATGTCTACAAAAAGTTGCAATATACTGTGCTGAAAAATTATATTTCCGTGGCAATCGTTTATTTCAATTTATAATAATAATAATAATAATAATAATAATAACAATAATAATAATAATAAGAATAATAATAATAATAATAATAATAATAATAATAATAATAATAATAATAATAATAATAATAATAATAATAATAATAATAATAATAATAATAATAATAATAATAATAATGATAATGATAATAATAATAATAATAATAATGATAATAATAATAATGATAATAATAATAATAATAATAATAATAATAATAATAATAATAATAATAATGATAATGATAATAATAATAATAATAATGATAATAATGATAATAATAATAATAATGATAATAATAATATTAATAATAATAATGATAATAATAATAATAATAATAATAATAATAATAATAATAATAATAATATTAATAATAATAATAATAATAATAATAATAATAATAATAATAATAATAATAATAATAATAATAATAATAATAATAATAATAATAATAATAATGATAATAATAATAATAATAATAATAATAATAATAATAATGATAATAATGATAATAATAATAATAATAATAATAATAATAAGGATAATAATAATAATAATAATAATAATAATAATGATAATAATAATAATAATAATAATAATAATAATAATAATAATAATAATAATAATAATAATAATAATAATAATAATAATAATAATAATAATAATAATAATAATAATAATAATAATAATAATAATAATAATAATAATAGTAATGATAATAATAATAATAATAATAATAATAATAATAATAATAATAATAATAATAATAATAATAATAATAATAATAATAATAATAATAATAATAATAATAATAATAATAATAACAAGTTTATTTGGCAATGCATCAATATACATGAAGTGCAGATAATGAAAAGAAATAACAATTATAATTACCGTATGGATATTTTAATACGATTCCTTTGCTCATGGACTGGATTTGTGATGGTGTTTTACTTGGTTTAATGAAAAATAAAATATTTTTCACACGATTCCATTGCTCATGACAGGATAAATAAAACTAAAAATATATCGAGCTAATATGACTGATGTTGCGTCACAGCATGATACATTTCTCACAGTTCTGTATCCATTATTCTGTCGTCTTGAGATGATCAAGCTGGGCATATCAATTAAAACAAATACAGTCCGGCACTACTACAAGTGTTAACTTTATATGTGGGAGCGTGCCGTTCAATTGCATTTTTTTCATGTGCCACCAAATATCCCCACCACAACGGCACAGTATGCAAACTACATGAAATTCACCTCTTCTACTTTTAGCAATAAATCCAAATCATTTGGCCCATTCATGGCTGAATGCAGTCTTTCTTTTCAGCATTTCTCTAGGGGATTAAATGCCACAGCTTAATCAAAACAAGAAATAAAGTCAATCACACCGTCTTAGAGACCCAAATTCTGAGTCTCTGGGTCGTAGTCTCAGACTCAAACTTGTACTTTATTGATATATTGTCTTATACGTACATTGCGACTCCTTGCGTAGCGTTCCCAGCGACAACTACATAAAATTATGATAAAACAAGTCAGTGGCTATTGTGGCCTTCAGTTTTCACTGTTTTAGTATACGTATGGTAATTTATATCATTCTTCTTAAACAGACCCCAGAAAGATGGGCAAATTAATGTTTCGCTTGTGGTGGTCCAATACGGACGACAGAGTGCTTAAAAAAAAAAAAAAAAAAAAAAAAAAAAAACGGGGTTGCCTTGTCTAAGGCAGGATCTCTGGACACCCTTGTCCAATTCTCTATCATTTTCATTGGTTAGAGCACAGTAGAACGTCGCGTCGGTGCAAAAATCCAAATTGCACATCACTGAATTATAAGTTAGATTTCACATGTCGAATTATTTACTCCCCAAGGAGTGACTATCAGCTCACAAATTACATCGAAAGGCTTACAAATTTGTAGTTATCAAGATCGCATCGGTCTCCGTGTTTATAGATAGTAAGGATATTTGATATGTTCCAGTCTGTGTGTGTGGGGGGGGGGAGGGTTGTACCTTTTCAATGAAGTCTCAAATAATATTTCTGAAGGTTCTATAAGCCAGTCTCCTCCTTGATAAACCTCGGATGCAGTCTGTGTGAAACATCCATATAATCTCTTTAATTCTTGATATGGAACAATTGCCTGAGGGAAATAATGGTACTTGCTTAACTGATAGACGAGGTACACCTCTATCTTGATAGTAATCTATAAAAATGACCACTCAAACCTTGATCTAATATTTACCTTTTGCTGATCTGATTCTGTTTTTCATTATATTATTACCGGTATTCTTATTTAGGTTTGGTATACCTAGTTTTTATGTTTCTGTTTATGAAATAATATGACCAAGAATAATAAAGTATATATCAAGCATACGAATTATGAAATAAGGACAATAACACAGAGAAGTGAAGAAATTGAAATAAATTAACAAAACCTACCGAGGATACTTGATCTTTGATGAAGGCTGGCAACAGTGATTAAGAATGCCAACATCTATCAAACAAACAGTCAACCAAAACAAATGGGCGTTGCTTGGGCGTGGGACGGGTCAAGGGCGGGTTCATACCTTGGCTGGCTACCTTCCTTATAAGGTGGAAGAACATCAAGTAACCTCGGCGTCTTCCCCCCCGTATAAGGAACGTGGCCAACCAAGACCTGCTCCCACTCAAGACCCATCTGTTTTTCCTTTTATCTTAGCATTTTGCAGATGAAGGGTCCTTTATGACCACTCTCCACTCACACCTATTCCTTGCCCTCTCCCTTCCCTGCTCAACAGACATTCCCCTTCTCCTCCCTTCACCCCCATCCATCCATCTCATCTTTGATCTTCCCCTCAAGTTCATTCCATTCACCTCTGCCTCCCACACTATTTTTTCAAGTCCTTCTTCACCTTTTATTTCTACATGCCCAGACCAACCCAATATTCTTTCCTCAACCCTTTCTCCCAGATCTGTCCAACCCCACTCCACTAATCACCTCACCATTCCTCACTTTATTCATCCTTGTAAAGGGGTTATCATATTGGGATATTTTTCCTTCAACCTCCGATGAAACGGCGGTATCGCCCACCTCCACAACTTTTTCCACCGTAAAATCACTTTGGCAAACTATTTTTTTTTTCCAGCAAAAAGACATAATGTCATTTCATATGCCGGAGGAAAATTGTTTTCCTTCAGCATATCAGATTCCTTCCCGAAAGTTGGGGGCTGCAAATCTGCTCCAACAGTCGGAGTGTGATAGCGACTCCTTATCATATTTCACAAACATTTTATCTCAAATACATTCATTCTTCCTTTCTGCTTCTTTAATTTCAAATCACAGCGCCATACAGTCCCATAGGTACAATCGCTCTTCCATATAGTCTTCTCTTTGCAGTGACATTTTTTATTCACTCAAGATATTTACTGTTATGGTCTTGCAAGGCGCCATTGGCGGAGTGGGATCTGATAAATAATAACAAAAACGACAACGACATTCTTACCACCACAAACTAGCTCCTTACCTTCAACTTATTTTACTTAACTATAACAAATCGCCAGTTTCTCCCATTTCACTCTCATCTGTACCACAACCACGTGAATGCAATCTGGCTGTAGTCCTCTCCCAGACCCTCTTATGCCCTGTCTTTTCGTAAGAAAATCAGAATTGAGGATCGCTGGTCCCATCAATCCGTTCCACATGGCTACCTTTTATATGCACAGGAAACACGATAAGAGAACCCCCAAGCCTTCACAATGATCACAAGGGGATCAAGGAGAGATAGTCACATATGTTGTAAAGGATAGTTTCGATGAAACAGCTTTGCGGAGGGACAGCTGTCATCATTCCTCTATGAGTGGAGATATTAGAAATCTAACATAGACAAATGGTGTGTGGTTCTGGACCGTATGGATGCTCCCCACCCAAAAAAAAAAAGATAATAATAATAAAGTATTAGTTGGAGGTTACTATGCAGTCAGTACCCCGTTGCGCCAACAAGAGCGTTTTTAAAATCTCCCGGTTTAGGAGTGGAATAATAATAGTATTGTCACTTATTGCTTGATAAGTTTACACTACGATGTGTTTTTATTTTTCTTCCTTATTTATGTACTTCGCTTAGGTGTAGCTTAGATTTGACATATTTTAATGAGAATATTTTGTGTCATGTATTATTTGCAAACAAATTATTACCGTCACTATTATTTCTGCTCACAACTAAACGTAAACACTGCATCCGAACTGCGAAGGTTACGATGGAGTCACTCGCTGACTAGGGGGCGAGTGGGGTGAAGGATGGCGGAAAATAACAACGTATTGAAAGGAAAAGGAAAAAGGGACTTGTTTCATGCATATTGTCAACAGTTTGTTCGTGATGCAAGAACACAAGGCTTTACCTTAGATCAGTTAAAGAATATGTGCTTAGGTGATAATGCAATTGATAAAATAGGAACGGTTCCTGAATCCAGTGCTGGAGATGAAAGAGAGTGTACTGCTGAGAACGATCTGTCAACAGCTGACGTGTGTGTGAAGAATGCCTCTAGGAAGAGGACGTGGTTGCAGATAGCTTTAGTGGTTGTAGGATGTGCCGTACTAGTCAGCCAAGGTTCTTTGTTGCGTGGTCTCTATCAACAGATACGACGGTCCAAGTGCTTAGTGAGCAATAACTACCTGCTTATGGAAGCAACTCGTCCACCAAGTAATTGTGCGAAACTGTGTCACGGAATTCATCATGCTATTGAACTTCCAGCAAATGTATCAGGAGATGTTTTCAAGAAATACGCTTACAGTGGTGTGCCCATAGTGGTTAGAGGAGGAGCAGCTCATTGGCCTGCCCTTAGTACCTTTTCCCCGGCATTTTTCAAAAGTCTGTATGACAGTATTGAAGATGCCTATGAAGATGTAGTAACCCACTGCCAGTTCTTGCCTTTTAAGAGTGAATTTTTAGACCTTCAGGAGGCCCTGAACATGCCACCTTCACGAGCAGCTCTCGCCCCGAACACTCGCCCCTGGTACTTTGGATGGTAGGCATAATTAATATGTTGTCTTAATTGAAGGGATTTAAGATACTTGAGGTAACAAACTGGTTAGAGGTACGGAAGCAGTACTCCAGATTTTCATGGCAAGGAGTAGAGCACACTTGTGCACATGATTGAACTGAGTTTCACTTCCACAGCTCTACCCACATCAAGTTAGAAATTCAAAAAGACAAAAGCTGATGAGCCCTGGAGATGAAATTTTAAGTTAATTCTAAATTCATTTTTTTTTTTTTAAGTTGTAAAATGCAGTTCAGACCTATGAACAAGAACATTATTGTAAACTGTATGGTAGATTAGGTTAGGTTTGGTTAGGTATGTTAGATGAGGTTTGGTTAGGTTTCATAGCTTTGATTAGGTTAATAGCTGATCATGATAGTAAATATGGCATAATTGATACAGTGCCATACTTGCTATTATGATTGGCTATGAATATGGCAGTGATGTAAGTAGTGATGTTGCATTTGTGTATGCTTAGAACACTGCCATACTCCTAGTGGAATTTGTTAAGTTTCTTTTAATAATCTTTCTTCACTCATTCTTTCCATGTGTCCAAACCATCCCAATACTCTTTCATCAACCCTATATCTCAACTCCTTTTTCACCCCCACTCTCCTCCTCACCTCCTCGTTTCTCACTCTATCCAGCCTAGTATTACCAACAAATTGCTGTGTGAGAGGGTGAGACGAATTTTCACAAATACCCTCTTAGCCATGAAAATTCGGAGTACAGTTGCCATACCTATATCCTGTGCATTTAGTTAAACATGGAAACACATAATGCTAAGGATGAATTGTGTTAAGTTGTAGATATAACTGAAAATTTATTTTTGGATATAGGTGTACACTATAGTATCACAAGAGAGACTGAAAATCTCATAAGTCCTCTCTTGCGTGTAAATGACCATGGTCACTGGTTCAGCCCATGAGTCATTTGGTGAAGAGAGAGTGCAAGACAGTTTAGCATGAGGTGCTTTATTTCTTCTGTGTGGTGGTTGTAAGTCTGTTGGTGTCTTTTGCCAGGCCAATTATATGTTTGGGTATTTATAATGATGTTTGGTGGTCATGCAGCTGCAATTCTTACCTATATCATTGCCTAGCTCTTATCATTTTAAGTATCGTGAACCTAATATATAAGTACCACAAATTAATAGTAACATCGGTAGTGATTCTTGAAAAGATTAAGATGGGAGAACATCTTTATATTCACCAAGAGTTAGGCTTGGTTAGGTTTCACAGCTGTATTTCTCACCAGTATCATCAGCTCACTCTTACCATTTTTTAACTCAGAAATACAGACACTCCTCTACTTACGTTCATTCGTTTTACGTTTTTTCGATTTTACGTTTGAACTGACTGTAAAAAAAAATTGTAAAAAAAAATTTTGAGTGAATTTTTTAGTTTAGCGCGCTCTCCGTAGTTCAAACGATACGCATGACGCTGCGTCCATTCTTTACATTGCACAAACGACAGACTGAAAGTGCCTTGCCTCCTCCCCTCCTCCTCCACCATCTCAATTTATGTTGCTTGAAATTAATGTTATTATTTTACAATGTTGTGTATAATTAATGATTTAGGGGTGTTTTGTAAGATGAAATTAATGTTATTATTTTACAATGTTATGTGTATAATTAATGATTTAGGGGTGTTTTGTAAGATACAGTAATAGAATTTACGGATGTATAGTACAGTAACAACTTACGTTCATTTTCAACTTACGTTTGGCCGTTCGGAACGTAACTAAAACGTAAGTTGAGGAGCGTCTGTATTAGGATGTTACCTCCCCATGCAGGGTAATGACTGCATAAGTGGTATGTTGTCACTATACAAGGGACTAAAACATGGACCAGAGTTGCACAGCATTCCATTGTTAATGAAGATTAATCCCCACCTGAGAAAAAAAAAAAAAGCTGATCACTTTTAACCTCATGGGACCAGTGATGGATACCAGTTACCTACATGTGCAGGTCCTGCAAGATAGACAGTAAAGCTGCCATGACATATGGTTCCCAAACCGGGACCAAAATCCCTGTCTTTAAATTTCAGCTGCATTTCTTACACTTTTACACATAGGGTCTGACAACCAGTGACTGCTTCCTTTCCCTATCACCCTCAGCTGGTGACATGGAAACATTTCTGTATTAATACAACACAGACAACAATCTGAATTGTCTTCCCATAGAGATCTTTTGGATGGCCTAAGGACCATTGCCAGCCACTGTAGGCTGTAGGTTTTCCACGTAGTGAAACTCAAGGTAACACTTGAATTGAACTTCTTCCATCCCTCTGATCTGCTATCCTCCTTAAATCTCTACTTTACCTTTTCTATGATTCCATCTCTGTGGTGCACTATTGTCCCCAAGGGTAGAAACACTGGTTATTACTGACAAAATACAAATGGATTGTTGTCTGTTTTAACAGTGGGGCTGTATCTGTGTCACTGGCTTATAGTACTAATAGTAATTGGAAAGGGGTAGTTGTCTGCTGTCCTAACATGAAAAGGTGGAGTTGCAATTGAAGTTGATGGAGATCTTGGGTCTTGTATCTATAGATGAAGGAGACGATTCTTTGATGTCTCTCAGTACCACCATATGGAGGTACTTGCCTTTGATTCCAACCTTCAATTTTATTTCATTCTTCATTGAATAATACATTTAAGGCCTTTTTTGAGCTTTTACTTATTTCCAGCACTTTGCATGTTGAAAGCTCATTTTCCATATTTGGCTCTAGGCATATATTTTAGGTATATCTTTTAACAGTTTGCAATCTCCTTCATCAGTTATTCATCTTATAATATTTGCATCCATCATGTCACTTACATGGACCAAAAACATCACAAGTGCTAGAATTGACTCTTAAGGAACTCTGCTAGTTAACACACTATATTTTGATATTTTGCCTTTCATTATTGCCATGTTCACCATTTCTTGATAATCAGATTAATTTCCAAGTTCTTGCCATTAGGATAGACATGCTCCATTGTGAGGTCTCTTCTGTTCAGCCCTTTAGTTCTAATCATTAGGTGGATTGATTCAGCCATGCCTTCATTCAGATTTGCTTCTTCCACCACTATGTCATTTTCATGACAACCATCACCCCACCATCCAGTTTATATTTTCTTTCTCAATTCCAGGTGGCATAATTATTATTCCCCAGGTGTAAATCAACATTTTCTGTGGATTCGGTGTCTGCTAAGCACAAAATATCAGGCTCATTTACCATCAAGTGATCTATTTCCAACATGACCAATAGTAAACCATCTATGTTAGCATAGGCTACTTTCAGTTTCCTTATATTTTTTCCTGTGTAATATTACCCTAATGTCTTTTTCAAAACCATTACCCCACTTTCTGAATAATTGCTGTTTTTCTTCTTCCGTCCTCCTTTCATTTTTATCTTTGGTTTCTTGTACAAGTTCCTGTGTCTTTGCACATTTGTCTTCAGTAGAATCTTTCCTAATCCAAATGTTTTTTAACTTTTCTCTGGCAAATTTCAAAGACTTGCTGATTACTTGATTTTCATTGGACAGCTATTTCTCACATACTGACCTCATCTAAATGTTAGTGTAATCATTTCCATCCAAGTAATTTCCCATAATCATGGACAGGAGAAAATAATGAAGCTATTTGAGCAAGTTGTGTAGAAAATAATAATTATAATGAAATGTAAAGAAAAGTAAAAGTAAAGAAATATTTTTTCGTACAGATGTATCAATTCATGAATAGCTTAGGAGTGCCCAAGCTAAAACAATAACCAAATATAAGACTAGGTATGATACTTGAAGGTAGGAACCCATGCGTGTAATTTTTTATGTATCATTTAGATAAATATGCACATATTCATGCGTAGTTCCACAAGATTCGGTGCTTACACCGATAATATTTCTTGTCTATGTCAGTGACATGATGGAACATACAACAAGCTATGCCAACATGTTTGCGGATAATGCAGAAATCATGAGAAAAGCAAAAAGCAAGGAGGACTGTAGACTATTGTAAAAAGATCGAGACACTATTTTAGCTTGGGGTCAAGAATGGGAAATTAATTTCAATACCAGAAAAGGCAATGTACTGGAAATGGACCATAGATGGAAAAGACCATCCTTAAATTTTTCCTTGGGAAATGAACCCATTACAAAAACAAAGAGGAATGTTGATAAAAGACAATATGTCATCTGACAGACATATCAGCAGGATTGTGGAAGAGATGTACAGACTTCTGCAGAAGATTAAAGTGGATCTTCACTAAGTGAGTGAGGAGATGAGGAAAATACTCATTGAAATTCTGATCTGTCCAAGAGTGGCCATGTGCATCGGTGGTATGGTCTTCACACAGAGTGAAGGACTAGGCAAGACTGAGTGAATACAAAGGGTAGTAACCATACTGGTCTGCAGCCTGGCAGATAAACCATATAAGGAAAGACTTAAAAGCCCTGGGTCAGCCATCTTTGAAAGATCAGAGGAAGAGGCGAATCTATGATTACAGTATTGAGGCCCTATTGACAGGAAAGGCGAGTCTATAATTACAGTATTCAGGCCCATTGACAGGAGAGATCTCTTGAAATAATAGGAGGGCTTTAAGAGGTCATGAGAACAAATCAAGGAAGACTATGTGTCTAAAGGATATGAAAAAATACACTCTTCAATATAGATGCATAGATACTTGGAATAATTTAGACGGCCATATAGCCCAAGCTGGAACAGAACATGAATTCAAGTCTATGATAATTTGAAATCGAAGATATAGATTAAGTTAGAACTGTACATGAATTTAAGGCTAGGTATGAGAATTTGAAGAGTAGGAGATGGGACCCTGTGAGCTTTGCCCCTTTTATGTATACTATAGTTTGGTAAACACACACATAGATACATATATATATATATATATTGTTACGAATCTCGCTCACATATCTGACTTGCAATAGATTAAGTATGTGAAATGAGTTCCCAAGACCCCATGTCTTTGGGATAACTCAAATAGAAATTGTAAAGTTGTCAGACTCGTAACACATAGTAAGAGTGAATGGGTGACTGAGTTCCCAAGACCCCATGTCTTTGGGATAACTCCAATAGAAATTACAAGGTCGCCACTTGATTTTATATTATAAAATATTATAAAAATCAAGAAAAATTAAACTCACAGATAACGTTTAACACTATTCATTAAAGTTAATAGGATTACATGAAGGATTACAATCACTGAATATTCAAGTGAATAAGTTTCCATTCAAATGAATAATTAAGTTTCAAAACAGAAGATTCCCGCTCGAAAACTTTTAACGGGGGTGAAAGAAGATTAATTAATTAATTAATACTTTACCAACGAAAAACACTAAGTCACTACCATAAACATTTCACACCACTACTTGAAACACTAGATTAAAATAGCTGAGTTATTGTCTTACGACTAGTACAGGGGGAGTACAGAGGACTTACTTCAGTCGACGACCCCTTCGAGGCGACACCTTTACATCGTACCCTCTACTCTGAAACTGACTCTGACACGCCCAAGGCGCTCTGGTTCTTCTCTACAAAATCCTCTGATTGGCCCATAGGAATTGTGTCTATGGTGGTTGAACCTCATTGGTCAATTAACTAAAAACGTTCTCCTTCGTTCTAGGCTGAGTGTTAGAACAAATACTCCACGCGTCCTCCCGTACTCGTCCTGTAATTTGACACCCCACGTAATGGCGAAGTGCCGTTATCCAAAGTAATAAACTATTCCCACCTTACATATATGGGAATATATGTGACAATATATATATATATATCTGATAAAAAAAATTGAAAGTCGCATGCAGGATTCGAACCCACTGCTTTCGGCCACCCGTAAAATCACCTTCACAGATTGATGTCGCTGATACTACCGAATTTCTCTCATATATATATATATATATATATATATATATATATATATATATATATATATATAATGTATTTTTGTGTGAGTATGAGTTGTTTTTAGCGTTATAGAGTACAGTTGCATAGACAGGTGTTTCGTTGTGATATACAGAACGCTCCACACAAGACGACATTTTTTAGTCCGAATCGACAAAACTGGAGACGCGGAGGTGTACGAATCGTTTCTGGAGTTATTGTTGTATTTTTTCTTCTCAGTCGAGAATTGCGATACTGTCTCTGTTATGTGTCATTGGTGCAGCGAGAAATTTTAACCCTCCTGCCAGACACGCAAATGTGATTAGAGTTTAGCAATGCGTGTGGCTTGTAGACCGACGGCACCGTCTAATTAGGGGTATGACTAGGTTTAATCAGTGTAATTGGGGAGAGGGATGTATTTGCGTTCCCCCGCTATTTTAACTTTTTTCCTACCAAGAAAGTTCCACAGAGATGAATAAAATTACCTAGGAACAGCCAGAATAAAAGGGAAAGTATCACATGGAACGGGCAGATTTAATGAAGAAAAGTTATAAAAAAGCGAACAGTTTTTAAGTGTTCGAGGGTGAAGCGTTCCACTCTCCAGTTTGCAACCGGGGAGGCGTACAAGCAAACGGTGTTTCTTATCCCGTCTGTTGGTTTGTGGAATTGCTTGGTCAGTGATTACTTGCTCAGCATATAACATCACCAACTTTAAAGTAACAGCTAACAGGTTATATAATGTCTTATGTGATATACATTTATATTTTACTATGCGTAATGATTCTGTTGTGGCCTTTTAGTCGCAATCTGTTTCGCTGTTTACATTTTATGTTTCAAGCAGCAGGGCACAGTAACTTAGCGCTCTTCCTATGTACCGGTCTCGTTTCGTTTGGTAAATATTACATTGAAATAAAGTTGAATTAATAAACGGGATGTGGTGTTTCAGTGTACATTTTTTATGGGTAGATATATACTGTATACGTTTACGGTTTGAGGGGAGGTATAACAGTGAAACTCAGGTAGTCCTATTGTCGGGGTGCTGGCCCAATTGAGAACAATTTTGGTTGGCCCCAGGTTCTCAGTCAACTTACAACTTGTAGACTTTATATATTTGTGACAGAATGGAAAGCTATTAATCACTTATTTTCGTATTTGTCTTTTTTCAAATCTAATCTTAATACTGTTCTGTAATTAGTATATTATTTAATTTCAGCACAGTGAAAAAAGTCAGTACAAATAAACACTACCAACTTTAAAAAATCACAAAAATGTTATAATGACTGCTGTATGTGGTATCGCATATGTATTGGATATATTGGCAAATCAATAGCAGATTGCACTTGCGTGGAACCTTCAAGGCTTTATCACATTAGCCTATTTTTCGACCACCTCCAGAATTTTTTCCTGGTCAGTTGTAGAATATCTCCCCCACTGATCAACTGTAGAATCACCACCCTAACTAATATAGACTAGGTTAGTTTATGTATCACGAGCTATAGTGTTGGGGGTGGGGGTGGATTTTACATTTCCCTTTACCACGTAAAATATCTATGACAAACTATTTTGATATACTGGAAGAAATTTATTTTCCTCCACCAAATCAGATTCCTTCCCGAAAGCTGTGAGCAGCAATTCGGCTCCAACAGGCTGATGGAAAAATAGCCCAGCATGATAACACGGAACCGTCGGCTCAGTGGGCGGCGTGACTATTGTTACCATGTACCGGAGCACTTTAACAACTGCCAGACGTTTTCCTCTAGATATATTCGGACCAACACCAGATAGCGATTTTATTCATCTGGACAGGAATTCCGAGCTTAAGCAGGTTAATGGTGTCTCGTTTGGCCCACAAGTACCATATTGCGCTTTGGGGATTGTGTTCTGGGTAACATCAAAACGATATTTTATTCTGCTGAAAATACTACGGGCCCAGATGGGTTAGTATTCCGTCAAAGCGTGGGAGGTAGGCGAAACTCCCGACGCGCGCGCACATAGTACAATATATATACAGTACATATATATATATAAATATATGTAACTATATATATATATATATATATATATATATATATATGTTGGTACATTGTGACAAGTTGATGAAGGTGGAAAAAGAAGTCACGGGTCTAGTTCCGAGTTCCTGTGAAGAAGCATAGAGCGAAACCGGTCAGGAATAAACTCAGGAACTCGGAACTAGACCCGTGACTTCTTTTTCCACCTTCATCAATATATATATATATATATATATATATGTGTGTGTGTGTGTGTATGTATGTATGTATGTATATATATTTATATTTTTTTCGTATAGTCTGCACTTGGAAGAGGTACAAACTGTATGACATGCAGTGTATCACGTCACCACAGGCAGTGCATATAACATATGGAGCGGAAGCTCACTGCTGAGTAGGCGGAAGTAGGCTTCTCGCTATCTCGGCGCTGATCGTGCGTTCGTTTATTGGTTCCTGTACACGGTTCTGCGTTGCGTGCATACGTCGAGGTTCGCGTGTTGGCCGAGGATGGAAGGAGATTGGATGGGTAAAGCGCGAGTAAGCATTTGCACGGATAAGGTACGGTTGGAAGTAGGATTTGTTTTAGAAGAGATGGGGGTGAAGAGGAGGAAAACAATAAATCTTAAATGGAGTTCCACAGCACACTTACCTTGTAATTTAATTAATGGACGCAGGTAATTCGTTCAGGATTGAATTGCTCTCCAGGAGGTAACGAACAGAAGTACATAAATAGTTATGAAGTTAGTGGGTAGGCGAGATACATGGAATACATATACATTTGATGCAGAGTAAAAATAAAATGAAATAGTGACTCCTTCCCTCGGTAGTGGAACTTATTCCACTACCATTAAATCAGTGGGAGAGAAGGAACGGGAATTTTGAGGTGATTAACCGCCATGGTCTTGGGCCACGTGTGAGACTCGTGATCGACAGCAATTACCCCCGACGGATGAGAGCTCTGAGTTCATATATGACCGACCTATGAGTAATGCTGTGACCTTACACCCACCCACGAGAGTTGGAGTAACGGCTTACAGGGCAGCGATACTGAAATTATTTCAGCCCTGGGCGGGATTCGATCTCGGACCGGTGGAGTGACGGTTGTGAACGCTATCAAAGCGAAGTCTAGGCATGGGAAGGTGTAGGAATGATATGAACAGTTTGAGCAACGGTTTGCAGTTTTCCTACTATTCTTACTAATGTTTGATTCATCCACGTTGCAGCCAAAATTATTCGAGAAATATACCTGAGATAGGCAGGAAATGATTTACCAACTGAGTGGTTAACGAATGGAATGGACTTAGTAACTATGTAGTGAGCGCCGGAACAATTGGTTATTTTAAGAGATCAGATAACTTTGTGGATAGGGATGAAAGGTAGCGGCACATTAGACATTTCTCGCTAGCATGCTACTTGTCTTTGCTACTCACTTTGATTTTTGGTATCCAAAGTGAGTAGCATGCTACTGACTCTTGCTACTGGAAAAGTGGGGAACTTGCTGGGAAGAACCAATGACAAGATTTACTACTCCAGTGCTTAAATGAGCCACCATTCTTGGAGTTTTTATGTGAAATATTAAGAATTAAACATGCATATTATTGGTTATGCGTGAGTTTTTTATATTCTCTATATTTGTCACTGTACACTTATTAGAGCGTTAAAGACAATATTATTTTTTTTTATTCATTTATTTTACTACCGCAATAGAATTGTTTGTAAATTTAGCAGAATACTTGGTGGAAAGCTTTGTTATTGTTTTCGATAGTCACTAGCAATAAACACATTAGCAAAACATTCCCTGTGTGTCGGATACGCAAGAGTTTCCTAGCAAAATAAGACCAAAAGCGAGTAACATGCTAGTGAGAAATGCTTAGTGTGCCGCCACGTTTACAGTAATTTCTTATAGTGTTTACCTTTCGTAATGCCTCAGACGGCAATACAATATATATATATATATATATATATATATATATATATATATATATATATATATATATATATACATATATAAATTCTGTTACTTCTAGTGAACAAAATTAGATTTTAAGGTATGGTAATGCATATGCTAACAGGGATTTCAGCCATATAAGGTTGGTTGTCCTAGTCAAAGCATACACTCACCCTGCACTCGTCTTACGCTCATTTAAAATTAATAATGATAAATGATAATAAAATAAAAGTTGCCCTTTCCATTGTAGCTTACCATGGATGGAGGGCCTTCCCCAATCCCTCCCACACTGTTCGGATGGTAATGCAGCAAACACCACAGGCGGGGCTGATTCCCTGCGTCTTTATTACATGATAACCCTGCCCCCGTTTATCCACTCGAGAAATATACAGAGCAGTCTAGATTAAATCAATTGGGGCCGCGTCATGTACATCCACTCTCCATTCGTTCTGCCACATTCAAGTTCCAAGTCTACTCACACCATCAATTCCTCGTACAGTTTCCTCATTGCAGTTTCCCCAAATACTTATTAGTAATGATAACATATTAATTATTTTGATGTGTCATTAATTGTTACCCCCAAAAACCGTAATGCTAATGCTAAATGATCGTTTCAAATATTGTAAATCATGGTGAATTATCTCTGGTTCCGATAGTGACTCCGATAATTTATTATTTCTATAGGCTTCCAGTTACTGATACAGCTTCCGAGTATTCGTTCAATCCTGGATATTTTAGTAATATTGTAAAAGCTGAAGATATTTTAAGATGTGAGGCATATTAGTAACATTTAAAACATCGAACAAACGCTAAGAAAACGTGGCTCTAGTTTTCTTTATGATAGTCATAGCTGTCATTTACAGCGACATGTCACAATTTATAGAAAATTATATAAGCGACATCTCATTAATTTTCAATTCGTTAGTATATATAATTTTTAGGCTTAACAATGTCACTCAAATCTGAAATAATGTGAATTTTGGAAATTATATATGCAGCATGTTTGTTGTTTTACAAGAATTCCCCGTGTTCTCATGAGTGCATATAAATTTACGAGGATATACTAGGAAAATATGTGGATACACATACATCCGTTTCATGACTATTCTGTCCCATTTGCACCGGTTGATACTTCTAGCTGCCGCTAAATTATTGTATACTCATTTATGGTGTCATTTTTGTAGCAAACGATCCAACACAGTGCTTGCGAAGGTAGGAAATGGTTCATGGGTGAACATATGATTGGGCGAGAACAAAAGGAAGTTGGGAGAGGTTAGTAGACGTGGGAGAGAAAGCAACGGAAAGAGGGTGCTGCGGTGGCCACAGACCACTACACACAAGTACTGACGCGTGAAGCGGCTGGTCAGGTTTGAGTTTGAAATTGGAAAGGATGGAAAGAAGGATTAGTTAGAAAGAAGGACATAAATCACAAGTTTAGGGCAGAGGAAACTATACAATTTTAATTTCAAATTGTATCTTTATGATTGGGAGTATTCTATGAAGAGGCAAGTAATACATGGTAAAGATATCAAGGGAATGATGTATTATCACAGTTTGCAAGGTTGTAGAAATAACTATAGTAGATATATACACCAATTACACTTTACCCCCCTTCAAACTACCCATTCTTGGTAGCGAGTGAGACGTTAGGTGATAAGGTTTAATGATGATTGGAAAATGGGAGGAACTATGATTTGTGAGCACGCAAACACGAACTACATCTTCGTTCTGCAGAGCCCCCAGAATAGTCCGACTGGAACCAAGCGTGACTTTTTTCCGGTAGTGCAGTGACATCTGCGTCCATGTGTTTGACCGCTTCATAGCTGTCTCACTGACTGAAATTATATATATATATATATATATATATATATATATATATATATATATATATGTTATGTATTAGGATATACAGGTAGAAACATTTTGAAAAGTTAAGTAGTACTAATTATATTGAAATTTTTAAGTGGGAAATGCAAAAGATGAGGAAAGGAGGAAAGGTATTCACGTACTTTGAGTCGGGGTAGTTAATGCCACCACCTTCATTGTTGTTATAGTAATGATTGTTATTTTATTAGTTATTATTATTATTTAATTATTATTATCACCAGCAACCAGTGGGAATTCCACGAACACGATCAGTTGAGCGGCATAATTCGGAAAGCGTGTATTGCAAGTTGTTATAATCGACATTATCAGGCAGTACTACAAAAATCTTTGGTGGTAGTAGTAGTAATAGTAGCAGTAAATTTAATATACTTATTTTTATGTCGGATTATTCAGTTTGTAGGTTCAGTATCTTGAATATATATATATTAATTTTCAGGGATTAATTTAAAGTTGTCAAGTTCGGGCCGCTATTCTAGCATCCGTTTAACCGCCACTTCGTTTTGCCTTGGCATCCTGTGGTGAGGAACAGTAATGACTACTGTCCTCCCACAGAGTTAGGACAAAAATATTTGCTTTGATTTGGCCACCTTCACCCATATAAGGTGGGTTAGGGCCTTTGGATGTTAACACCGCCTATCAGTAATATTATGGGATTTTCAACCCAACTTACACTATCATTGTTGTCATATGTATATGTCCCCATCTATGATCCTTTCAAGCCACGTCAATTTATCATCCATTCACAAACTTTCTCTGCTATTACCTATCTCTTGCCCTCTCCCTTCCCTGCTCAACAGACATTCACCTCTTGCTCAAGACCACCTTCACCCCATCCATTCAACTCATTCTTGGACTTCACAACCTCACTTCATTAACCTTAGCTGTCTGCATCTTTTTCACAAGTCTTCTTTTTCAGTGTCATACAATGCTCCATGATTGTTTTTTTTCCCGAAACATTAATCACATCACTATGATGACAGCTATAGATTCTGTTCTGTCTAATGTGTTGTAGAGTTGTTGCTTAGGATCCCACGTTGGGAAACCAGTACTCTTCGCTTCGTAGTAGGATGCTGAGTAATCCAGCTAAGAGGGATATCATCGTGTGTGATACTTGGTTATGCAGGGGAGAGGGGTCTGTGCCTCATAGCGATGCTGGATTTCGTCGTTTAAGATTGGTTGTGTTGGGAGATCGCTATGTTCAAACGGAGCCACTGTCGTAGGGTTGTTGCTTCGGAGGAATGGTAGAGTTGTTGCTTCGTATCCCACGGTTGCCACCAGATATTGATGTGTAGTTTTTGTTTACATAAATATACTGGTGCTTGGGAGAGACAAAGTCTGAGCAGTGTCTTTTCTTTACTGTTCCAGTATTCTTCCTGGTTTCTACATACAATGTAACCTCGGGGGGTTGCCAGATTTTAAATATTTACAAAGGTTGCCATATATACATTGGGAAAGATATAACAAAAGGGTTCGTGTTGGTTTGGAGCGACAACTTCAGGCGCCGGATAGTCGCCCTTCTTCATTGTAGTCAAGTAGCGTGGTCTCTTTGTCCGACGCAGGTGTCGGGCTTTTTCCTGAAATGCTAGCGGGTTCTATTGTTCAGTTCTGGGCGTTGGCTGGAAAGTATGATCCTCAGGTCACTAGGAACAATAGACTGCCCCTTGGGAGGATCTGGAGGACAATAGATGGTCTCTGGAGAGTTGGTTTGAAGATGTTGGAGTTCTGCTTGCTCTATATGCGTGTGCGCGCACGTGTACACGCTGGACATCGAAAGGGTTGAAAATAAACGCCCGTCTATTTTATTTGGCCGAAGGTAGGGCCAATGTTGAAGGGAAAAACTAACTCCCAACATCAAGTAAATGATGTAGTTGACAAATTTTGTTCTAATGCCACAATTTCATATAGCTGTGGGCACAATCTCTCTCTCTCTCTCTCTCTCTCTCTCTCTCTC
The DNA here is from genome assembly GCF_046742065.1 of Oratosquilla oratoria. Lineage (NCBI taxonomy): Eukaryota > Metazoa > Arthropoda > Malacostraca > Stomatopoda > Squillidae > Oratosquilla > Oratosquilla oratoria. Next base: position 22,759,427 of record NC_134809.1, on the reverse strand, counting down.
TCTCTTTAATGTTGTATGACATCAAATGAGAAGAAATGGTTAACTTCCCAGTTACCCAATACTAATCATGAATCTTATTTTGAGACCCTGAAACTCTTCACCTCATTTCACTACCAAGGAAAGACCAGCAGGATCTCGAAGTAAATCTCAGGGACTGGAAACCTAGAAAAGGAGGACCAGCTGCTGCCCCACCACCTATTGTGCTCCTAGGAGTTGCCAAGAGTGAGGCATTGACTGAAACTGGCAGTACATTCAGTCAGTCTCTTCTATATGAGAGGCACACAAAACTTGCTGCAGCCTCCACAAACCCAGCACACCTACTACACTGCACAGCAGAACACTCGCACACACCAAAAAACATCAAAACAACACCAGAATACCTATACCACATACAAATACCCTCTTCTTTTCCTCCACAACCACCAGACATCAGCCTCCAGAAACATATCCATAATTTTTATCACTCACTGCTCATCAATAAACTGAAAGACAACACATTGCTGCATGCCAGACCCCCTTATATCCATCTCTCTGAACCCTCTCTCCCCTGTAAGGACAGAGTCCACCTGGCCAGACTGTGATGTGGCCACTATCCAGCACTTCTAAGTTACCAGAAGAGGCTGGATGACTGCATTACAGATAACTTTCTAGGATGCAACACTTCATCCCACACTATACAACACATTATGGAAGACTGCATTGTACACAATCACAGACAACAACAACAACACAATACACACTCAATAAGGGATATGTGTAAACCCTGTTTCAGCCATGGTGTTCCTCAGTGGGATGGGACCTCTTGGACAGATAGTCTAGGGAGCAACAGTAACTAACAATATCTTCATTTTACCATTGACAATAATAAACCCTACCATGATGGTGCAGGGTAGTAAAGGTAGAAGATGGTAATCTCTGGAAGCTTTTAGTTATAACCTACAAGGCAGGTGGAGGACCAGTGGTCACCCTGTGTAAGGATGAGAAGCTGCACAGCTTGGCAGCCACTTACATGTCTGAGCATCCCTATTTAGGGCCAGCTATGCTCATCCCACATGTGGAAAAGGCTAGGTACTCTACATATAGCTTCCCAAAACCTAACCAGCAAGGTCTCTCATAATGTGGTATGAATAACAATGATAATGAAAACAAGACAACAATAACAGGGAGGTAGCAACAACCCTCTCAAATCCAAAGTCCCTCTTGTACTCCCACCCTGCTCCACAAAACTTCCCTGTGAGTAAAGTGAAGAGGCCTTTCTCCAAACTCAAGAACAATTAATAAGGGTAACACCAGAACAATAATCCACTTTCTTTACAGAGAATAATTGCTGCTATTACCATTATCAACAGACCCAAGAACCAAAATTAATTATTGAAACCGCAATCCCACTAAGAAATTTAGCATTCCTAAGCTTACTAAGCTCTACTAATTGTCAGTCGGACCCACACCAAGATGAAGTGGACCCTGAACAGGACTACCCAAGATTCTTGGTCCTAAGATCTCCCAACAACAAATCAATGAATTAATAACAAATGCCATATGAGAGTATATAATGAATTTGAAGACTGATGTAGAACTCCCTGTGGTATGTGGCTCCAAGGAGATACCCTGACAACAGAACAAGAATGAAGAACTTTGTATGACAAAGTTAAAACCCTAATGACCCTGACAGGTACCCCAGTTCAAACAACAATACATATAACACCAGTGTGGGAGTAGTCTGTATCCGACTTCTACGATACCACACAGAAGAAGAATTAATGGAAGGAATAATGAGATTAATTATCAGAAGTAATAAAAGTGTACAAACTTAAGAGAGCCATCTGTAAGATTGACAGCAGATTTGCCCATTTCCAAAGCCCATCCACCTCCTCACCCCCATCAGGAAGTGCAACCCTAAGGGGCTGATACTCAGTTGTGACTGGGGCCAAAATCTCTATGAACTTACTATATTACACCTTTTCATACATGCTCCCTTCCTTCTAGTACTTTCAGCCAGCAATCCCACACCAGTATAACACAGACATGTTACTGATAAATGTTTAATTAATAAATTAATAATTAGTTATAACTATTTAAAGAGGTGACAGCCTTTCTAAATTATATAAATTTATTTCAACAGGAGCAATTGTTCCCCTGGTGTGAGCAATGTCTTGCGGCATCTAGCACCACGCCCTTCCTTTCTGCCACTACATTCAGAGGCCTCTGCCCTTGACTGGATCTTCATGGGAGGAGCAGGTCCTGGAGCTTCATGGCATGTGAGTGTCAGAGATGGTTTTGCTTCTGCTGGTATAACTGCCTCTTTTCATGGAATTTCTTCATTCACCTGGGTCTGTGCACAACAGTCACGTTTATTGTAATTTTACCTTGTGGCAGCATGGGAACCGTTAACCTCTTCAATACGAGTAGAATTCTCATGAGCAGTGTCAGCTGCATGATGTATGATGATTCAGTGAAATATCACAATATGTGCATTGTAAAATATAAATTTACAGCTGTATTACTCATTTTGATTCACCCTGAATGTTGATAACCACAGAAAATATGATCAAGCTTGTTCACAGAATACAGGGGTCACTCAACTACAATTACAAAATAAATATAATCAAAATGACACTGCCTGTATCCTTGTATACCCACTCATGCTTCATGATGCCAACATCAGTGTCATCGTATGGAAGGGGTTAAGCTCTGTAATAATAATAAAAAAGAAAGACCCATATCTACTTACCATAATGTTTTTCTTTCTTCTATAGGTGCAATACCATAACAAAATATTTTGGTGATAATTATTATGTGTCTCAATTGATTAAACCAATACCTGCCAACATGTGGTAAATCCTCACATGCACACTTTTACTGTCAGTATTTTATGTAGTTTACATTTATTTTTCCAAAGAATATTGAGATACCTCAACATTTGTTTCAGCTTGATTATGTGCAGAGACCATCATGGCAGGCCCAGGTGAGTGGCACCAAGACCTGGCTCCTACGTCCTGTACCTGAATGTGCTGAGAAGTGCGACTCTTTTAGTATCACAGTCTCCAAAGGTGATATTGGTAAGAAATAGTTTTTTTATCCAGTCTCACTTTATGTAAAGTATTTTTTCCAAACCTTGTTTTTTGGTGAAATAGAACCCTTGTAGAGGGTATTGATTGCATGGTAATATGCAGCCAGTACTTTACGGACTGTTTTGGGGAGCCTGTGCAAACCATATACACATTATTTGTCGATGATTAAGTTTAAAAATATCTGCTTAAAGGAATGATTATACTTTTGTACAACAACTATACTTCCTTCATGCTGTTTCCTTGAACCTGTCTTTCTATGACTACCTCTTCTGGATACTCCCATGCTGAGGGGGGGGGGGTGGGATTCAGCCACCATATTTCACATGTGTATCTGTTCCTCCTACAAAAAGTCAAGGCATGGAAAGGTTGGGGGGGGGGGTTCTCTAACCAGAGTCTTAGTAATTAGGTCATTAAATGTGTGTGGTTGTGGCACAGATGTAAGAGGGAAGAGATTGGTGGTTTGGTTGTGAGAAAGAAAATAAAAATGTTAGCATTAAGGGAAACGAGGTTGAAAGGGAGGGATGAGATAGAGTTTAGGAGTGTGGTGGGGTGTTGGAAGTGAAGAGTGGGTAATGGAGGGAAGGAGTGTCTGCTGATAAGTGGTGAGATAAGAAAGTGCATGGTGGAGTGGAAGGAAGTGTTTTTAAAGATAATATGATGGAAGGTGAAGTTTGGTAGGGAAATACAGGTTTTTGTTGGTGCATATGATCCTGGTCATGAATAATGGAAAAGTGAAGAGAAGCTCTTAGGATTTATTTAAACAAATGTATAGAATTTTGGGAGGAAGGTAAGTCTAGTGGTGTTGGGGTATCTCGGTACTAGAGTTGGAGATGAACCAGTATATGGAGTAGTAGGTTTGGGATGTCAGATAAGAATTATAGTGGAGAGATGATGCTGGTAATGTGTTTAGAAAGGGAGTTGATGATAGTATTCTCATTGTTTGAGAAGAAAGCCAAGTGTAAGTATACATGAGAAGGGTGGTTGGCATGGGAGTGAACATGAGAGGGCAGCCAAGGATGAGACTGATGGGGTAGAAGGGGCATTGGGAAAGAGGGGAATGTGTTGAGGAAGGAAGGGAGAAGATAGAAGATAGGGGTGATTGGAAAATTTTTGTGTATGGATGATGCTGTGACGCATGGGATGGGGGGATGAGGGAGTATGTGTGAATGATATTTTGACACAACCCAAAGGGGTTTCTCCCCGTCTTCTCTTTTTCTGCATGAGGGGATAGAGAAGGTGGGGGGTTGCCTTTTAAATGAAGTGGCCTTGCTGTGCCTTGCTACATTGCTTCTGACCCAGGGCAGTTGGCAAGATGCAGGGATGACCCATCATCCTGGAGGAGCCAAGAAAAGAAGGAGGGAGGTGTGGTGAATGGGAGAGGAGGATGTGGGGATGAAATGAGTGGGAGTGGATTGATGCCTTTGGTTTTGGCTACCTCCCTTATAAGGGGGAAAAATCATGGTATATGTATATGTATCTATCAGTAATGGAAATTTGACTTTGGCTACCTCCCTTGTAAAGGGGAAAAGCCCTTGGTATATGTACTGTATATTGATATCAATAATTAAGACACAGGGAAGAAATCACCAAGCTAATAGTAGTTGGTAAGGTTTCAGGGGCTCAGTTGAGGCAGAAATATTGAATAGAAGTTTCTAATCAATGCTCACAAAGGAGAGCAGTTTTTTAGAGGAAGGCAAAGTGGGCAATAACTCGGGTTTAGAAAATGTAAATGTAGAAGTGAGAGAAATGCTCAATTTCTTGGGGGAATATTCGATATCAGAAAAGTTTCAGAAGCTGACAGGATCTTAAACTTGATATTTGATGAATGCAGGGAAGAACTACTGGACAAAACTCACAGTCTTATTGTATTTTCATTATGAGAAGGAATAGTGCCACAGGATTGTAAAAGGGCTAATGTGTTACCAGTTCACAAAGGTGGAAGAAAAAAGGCACCACTAAACTACAGATCAGTATCATTGACTAGCACAACAGTGAAATTATGTGAAAAGAATGTGAAATATTGATGGGTCTTTTTTTTCACTTAAAGTACTTCACAGGCATTTTTGTGGAAACTGGAGCATATTGGTGTCATGTTCTGCTGTGGAGATGCTGTATTTTGCTCCATTGCCTCTGACTCAAGCAGTGGATGGGGGTAGGAAATGACCCTACATCCATAAGGAGCTGTTAGATGGGTAAAGGATGGGTATATGCCTTGGATAGGTCACCCCACTTAAAGAGGGGGAAAGAGCCTTGTGGTACATGCATGTTTGTGTGTATGCATTCAGCTAATTGCATATTCATGAATGAATGAAAATTTGTTTGAAGGGAAGGTACATGTCAGGATGGAGAACAGTGATCAGAGAGTTCCACAAGGTTTGGTCATGATTTGGTGGAAGGTACAACATGCTATACCAACATGTTTTAAGATGACACAAAAATCACGAGAAGAGTGAAAAATGAGGACTGTAGGCTGTTGCAAAAAGATCTAGACACTATGTTTGCATGGAGCCAGGAATTGAAAATTAATTTTAATAGTAAAAGATGTGAAGTATTGAAACTGGGAAATAAATGTAAAGGACTATCTTTGAACTATTCCTTGGGAATTGAATTCATTACAAAAGTTAAAGAAGAGAAAGATATGGGGGTGTTGATAAAAGACTTCTGTTATTTTCTTCAGTTTCACTGAATAGAAACTCATGGCCCCAAAGTTGCTTTTACAGGATGTTGCCTAAATTGAAACCATACATGAATTTGCAATTTGCTAAATGCATACACACAAACATGCATATACCAAAAGGCTCTTCCCCCCTCTTTAAGTGGGGTGACCTATCCAAGGCATATACCCATCCTTCACCCATCTAACAGCTCCTTGTGGATGTAGGGTCATTTCTGACCCCCATCCACTGCTTGGGTTAGAGGCAATGGAGCAAAATACAGCATCTCCACAGCAGAGCATGACACCAAAATATTGTTTATCTCCACTACTTCATTACATGGCAACCCTCCCTTTCATTCACTTAAGAAATTCCAGAACAGAAAAAAAATTCTTCAAGCTATGTCAGTTTCTCATCCATTTACAACTGCTCTCCACTCACATCTATCTTGCCCAGTCTCTTCTCTGCTCAAAAGACAATCCATAAGGGATCAGAAAAGAAACGAGTTTCAAGGAGTCAGCAAAAAGGAAAGACAGCATTATTGAATATGCAAGTCATCATTCCTTTATCAGTAGGGATTTTAATCTAACATAGATGAATGTGTTTCTGGTCCATAGAGGTGCCCCAAAATGGTCCTAAAAGTATTGACTGCATCTAACCATGGAATCGATACCCTAGTATGAGGACATAGAAACAATCCCACACTAATACAGCACAGAGAATAGGTCAAAATTTCTTTCTTTAGAAGTCCATGGAAGAACTGGAAGACTTCTGCCAGCCAATGTGGGGCTGCAGGTTTCCAGTCTATGAAATTTGAGGCAACAATTATTGTTATCATTCATTTAGTTGGAGTACAAAGTAGGAAGTTTGTATGAGGCCTCAGAAAAAACAGACTGTATGATAAGTTGTTCTATAGGTAATTGTTATCTTCATATTCTTTCAGTTTTGGTTGATACAACTCAGTGGTACCACACAACCTACATTCATGAGGGTCCAGTCTCCATAACTATCGGCTCAGAATATGACTGACAGAATCTTCAACCAAAGTCATAGAATCAGGTGTTAGGTAAAACTATGTTACCTCTATTAATGTAGACCTTCCTTGTTGAAACCAAATATGTGGTAGCAAAATTCACTTATTGAAGTTTGATCCCAATACCGTATGTTAATTTTCTTTCAGTCTTTCTTTTCTTTGTACAAAATGTAAAGCAAATGGTGCAAAATGGTGGACTATATTTGCGGCACTTTGCTTGAGAGGTTTAGTAGTTTCAAAGTGCTGCCACTTAAAATCTATGCATGCTGTAGTGGAAAAACATAAGGTGCAGTTTTGGGTTAAGAATATATCTAGTAATATCTCCTAAGGAGACAAAATTATTGAATGGTAAAGTATTTGAGTTCTTTATTGTGAAAGAAAGAACCTTTAAAATGTCACCATGTTGCAAAATTGCTGTTATCTTATGCAGTCTAAGATTTTTATTATCTTAAATTAATATTACATGCATTTTTTTGATCAATGATTTAGCTTTTGTGTTGTCAATTATAAAATGTCATATGATAGGTATTTAGTTTTATATTGTATCTAATTAGCTCCTGTCAAGAATATTTATTTTAGTATGATTCACCAGTGATGTTATGACTTGAGAGCTCAGAAAATGAATATGAGGAAAATTTATTTTAAATTGAACAAGAAAGTGACCAAGTTTACTGAAGCTATATACTAAAGAGTTAACCTTTATTATTTGTGAAGAATGAGAATTACCTGCTTATTGAATGCTGAAAGAAATATTACTGTTTGTTTGAGAGCAGTAAAAAATTATAGGAAACTAATTTTTATGATATGGGCTATTACTGAGGGTGTAGTACTACACCTAGCTTTGAGGTTTGAATTATGATATCTAGTATCATGTTTGAATTTAATTATTAAGGAAAATGAAGTTTAGTTTTGGGTTAAGGAATAGTGACAGGGATTGGGTTATTTTCTTCGGTACTTTAATAGTAAATAACTTTGAAGTATCAGTTACCAGGTTTAATTTTAAAAGTATTAGCATTAGTCCTCAGGTTATAATGATTTTACATTGGGCCAGTAAGTTCTACTTCTATCAGAGACAGTAGGGTTCTAGTCATAATGTCAGGCACAAATGAAAGCAGTACATTTCAAATGCATTGTTAAGGTGTCTGCCAACCACATGGATTTGTATTGTGGCAGTATTTGAAAACTAACATTATTTTATTATTTGTTTATTGGTAAGACATAGTGTTGATTGATAATTAATCAAAGTCTATGTTTTATGAATGTTAAGAAGGTTCACATTTTGGTGACCATGTGTGTGTGATTATCATGGTCATAGACCACATGTTGGATTTGTGATTAACAGCTATTATCTTTTTGAATGAAAGCTCCATGGCTCATATTGATTGTACCTCTCTTCAAATTCATGTAAGGTTCCAACTTAGGCTATATCCTTATTTTCCAATTGGTGTGTATTTGTGCATATGTTTACATAACTGTGGTATACAGGAAATGAGTGATGCTCACTGGGTCCTGTCTCCTATTTTCTGTTGTACATGCACATACAGACATATGTGTTTTTGAATACATAAGTGTGTGGCGTCCCTATGAACAGAGGGTAGTTTTCCTGCCTCAAATGTAGGAGACATGGGTTTGATCGTTAAGTGTTAGGCAATTGTTTAAGTTGCACATTCATGGCTTCCTAACCTCTCTCACCAACAATGGACATCAGAGTTGCAGTAAACCGGTGCTGTATATCAATGTTGGCATCTCATTAGAATGATTGAACTCATTACATTGATTTCAGACTCATTTCACAACTACATTCATTCCAACATAGTCAACACTTCCTCACCCATTTCACATCATCCATACAACCTTACCAAGCCAGATTAAGCCACTGTGGCAAGGTTCTGAGGCTGTATCATCCCCCAGGGCATAGTCCAGTAGTCCTGCAGTGGACCATCAGGGGTGAAAACTTTCACTTTGTTATGCGTGTCTGTAATGGTTTTGGCTATAAACTGTGTGTGAGGTTGATGGAAATGGGAGAGTACATAAGGTATATATTTATCAATTTTCTTTTTCTTTTTTACAATCTTAATACAATTGATGGCTTTATAATTTCTGAGCATAAATTGTGAATACTGCCTTAGCACATACTTGATCTCTCCCAGAGCTCATTTCCATCACTGGTGTGAAAGGTTTGGTATGTTTAGAAATGGATAAATGAAGAGTTTGTATTTGGATTTATCACTAAGTCATGATACTACTGTAAATTTCCCATACACCAAGTAATTCACGTAGAGAAAATATAGGTGTTTGTAGCACTAAATTTTTCATCTAAGTCATGAACATTGTCTTTCTGTCAGAATGGCAAAACAGAAAGTATCACATATGCTTCCAGCATTCTAATCTTTTATCTTAATCACATTGGTTTTGAGAAGCCATTTGTGCAAAATAAGCATAGCAATCTTTTTCTTTCGTCTTCTTTGTTGCCATAACATCTATTTTCTCTTGTTGATTACCTTAGTCATTTACTGGTTATTTTCTAGTTTCTGATCATCACATATGTTATTGTGATGATTATATTTTAATTGTGTGTATACTTCCTATGGTAAAAGATACACTATAAGCTCACACTGTTGATAGACAAATTATCAAAGTCTATATGTTTACATATAATGTACGTAGGTACTTCTTCAAGGACAGAAGAATATTAAGGTAATGATTTCAAAAAATGTAGAGTGTAACACATATTTATTTTTTCTGCCTTCCATTTAATATCTCACTCTGCAACAACCCCAGTGGCAGAATAATGTATTGCCTAAATAATATCACATTTCATTTAAAAATCTTATACCACATGATTCTGCATGTCAGAGGATATACAATTGAAATTGATAAAGATCTTGGGCGTGGTCCGGAGAATGAGTGCCATGTGGAGGTGAGGAGGTTAACAGATTTTGAAAATGGGCAGTATGGAGATGTTTGCTCTGCCATTTATCTTGCAGGACTACCCTTAATAGGTACCGGTACCCATTATTGGTCCCTACTGAATACTACAATTTAGTATATACACTATAGATAGGGTATACAATTAGGTAAATACACTGAACCCCACACTACAGTTGAAGTATGTGAATGTGATCAAACCAAATACAAATCTGCAAAAGGGGTAAATGCAGCTCCAAACATTCAGTAAGTTCAAAATAACTGGTGAAGAGGTTTTGAACTAATAACGAAAAAAAAACAGGATGCAAGGCATTTCACTCATTCCTGTTAAACTCAAGTAGGTAATTATACAACAATGTTAAGGTGCATGCCACTGATTTTTTTATTCATGGTAAAAACGAAACACGATGCAAGGAGTTTCCCTTGTTATTGTAAAACTCAGTTAGGTAAATATTTACATATGCTCAAATGCAAAGGTCTTGAAAATTGTGTGAGATTGTAATGTATCTGTGGAAAGACTGGCAAGCTTGAAAAGGGCTTCCCATAGAAAATAATATTTAAGAATTATTCATGTTTATCTTGTATATGATAGTAGACTAATGACATCTTCCACAGAATTTATGATACAAGGCTGAAAATGAAACTGCCCACACATATAGTCATGCCATTAATTTGTTAGAACTGTAAGATATCCTTTTTTATCATTTATTTACCTATTTCAGTTAATTTCTTATGAATCTTAAGTTTTTCTAGTGGTCATAGATGGATACCTCAAGGTCTCTGGTCTTCTACAAGAAAACTAAGGCTGCAGAATGATGATGAACGACATCTTATTTTTTTCAACAACATATGTAGGTGCTCATACATAATGTAAGTGTAATTTTAATATATGGTAATATTTACAACTTTATGTATTATTGTCTGAAGTATACAAGTCCAAACTAAAACAATAGGGTTTCACCAGTCATATCTGTGGTGCGCAATTCTTCATAGTAAAAAATTTCTCAAAAGAATTTTTTACCATTATAAAATGAGTGTTTGCATTGAGAAGTATAGAAAAACAAATATTAGTTAATTATTTGCTTTAGTTCAAATGTGGTGGTGTAGTGAAGTTGCGCATTTTGTCACTTGGAGGTAGGTTGTGAGCGGTGGTCCTGCATGGGTGAGCCACAGGAAACTTTTCTACTACATTCTTTTTTATACTTTACCACACTTTGTTCTTCACCACTGCTGTTTGAATTGTCCACTGTTTCTTTCCATTTCATAGGAATGTTTTTTGTATAATTTATCTTGCATCTTATACTATGAGAAGTAGAGGGTTGTGGGTTGTGACTGACCTGCCCCTTCCATGATTATCTGAGGAGAACTAAGGGATGTGTCGATGGGTAGGTCTAGTGTGTGGACTCATTCACCCTGTGATGCCAAACTTTATTTTAAGACATATGGGAGTGAAATATAGCTTTCACATTATATGATGCATGTCGCAGTTACATGCTGTTCATCATATGATGTATGTCGCAGTTTACGGGTTTAGTATGCATAATGATCCATTTGATAAGTATTTCTGTAACTAACTGTGACACCAAAAATTTATGTGATATTCTGACAATTTATAGTCAATTATCAAATTTCACCACACATTAATGTTCCACAACCTTTAAGTTATAAAGTTGAATTTAAATATCAAAGTATTTTTTGGTCCATTGAATCCACATATATATTTTACTAACACAACATGTTTTGTGAATGTGTTTTCACTAGTTACTGTCATTGTCTTTACTTTACCTCTTACTTCTTTTATTGGTATTGTGTATACATATATATATATATATATATATATATATATATATATTTTTTTTTTTCTCCTTGTTTCTGCTCTTGTATCAATTGGTCAACCTTTTACTCTAGTTCATTTTATCGGGAGAATTGCAGCTGCCAGGACAGCCACAGCCACCATCCAACCCAGAAGTCACCCATAGAAGAGAATTTGTTTTCCTATCTGGAGTGAATTAATGTAGGACAGTGTAGTATTAGATGTTCTGTCTCTTCTGAATGGTAACTGTATCTAGGGCAGTTGGTGTCAATTGCCACTCCAATTTTGTGTTGTAACTGTTTAAGTGTGTACCAGTGACCCCAATCAAGTGTTGCCTCAGGTTTTACTGACTGGAAATTCACAGTTCTAGAGGAGCCAGCTATGGTTCTTGTTTTACTCATAGATCTCTCTGGGAAGAAACCTTGGATTAATGTCTACACTGTATGGGTCAGTTTCTATGTTGCTGGGATTGACAGTTTTCAGTTTTTGTGTTTAAAGGTGGCCTTGCTTTGGATGTGCTGTGTCTTGCTCCATTGCTTCTGACCCCAGGCAGTGGACGAGATGCAGGGATGACCCATCATCTAGGAGGAACCAAGAAAAGAGGGAGGGAATGATGGTGAATGGAGTATTTGGGGGATGAAATGGGGTGGGAGTGGATTTATGCCTTTGACTTTGGCTACCTCTGTTGTAAGAGGGAAAAAGCCCTTGGTATACCCTCTATGTATGTATGAAGATCTTTTATTTATTATTATTATTTATTTATTTTTTATTTTTCTATTCTCATGATCATTGCATCATCTGCAAACATGTTAGTGTAGCTGGTTATACCTTCCGTCAGTACTTACCTCTGTGAGGCTCCTTAGGTCACTGCTCTCCACCTTGACATCTCATTCTTTATTATTATTCTCATGTCTTGCAATAAATTCTTCGTTCATTTAGGGTGCTTGCCTTTAAGTCCTCCAGTCAGTTCATCACCCAGCGCTAAACACCAACACAGAATCCTGGTACCAGACACCAAATGTACCAGATGCAGTAACTTCACAATCAATCAATCAATCAGTTGTTGCTTCAAGCTTAACTAAGTGGATAACCCAGTCTCACAGTGACTGACAACAATCCTTGGAACCTCCCACAGATCTGTCTGGGAAGAAACTTTTGACTGTTTTTGTGTTGTATTAGTGTGGAACCATGTCAATGTCACTGGCTGAGAGTGGTAGGGAGAGAGTTGTTGCCAATTGCCATCCTTTCATGTTTAAAAGAATATAAGACATACAGTTCAAGTTAAAAGAGAGAGATCTTGGGATCAGTCCAGAGACTAATATTAGCCCCTCAAGGTTGTACCTTCATATTGAAGGGAGGGGTTGACAAGTTTAGAAAAGGGGCAGCTTTGTTATCCATCTTGCAGGACCACCATGCAGGCACTTGTCAATGGTTCCTGTCATTTCACAGACAACACAGAACATTATTTTATACTACTGTACATGTACTTCAGACAGCTTCACAATATCTCATCACTGAGTGACCATTGAGCTAACCTGTTGATCGGGACTAGCTTCCTTGGTACTGCTTGTCTAGCTAGAGTAATCCTAGGCAACAGATTGACTAGGTTTTCCTCCTTTGTTGGGGTAATAGTACAGTTCTATCTCCATGATTGTGATGTTACATCTCATGGCATCTTAGAGAATGGCAGAAATCAGTCTCCTCACCTCATTAAATGTGGTGGCAGTACAAGTAACAGAATTACCAGTATTTTTGGGTAGGCATGGAAACAGTACCTCACCCATCCCATGCTTAATGATTTATGTAAAGTTTTACATCATGAGCTCCCTAAAAGTTAGGATGTAAATTTGATTACAAGAGCATAAGAAAATTAAATTTCTTATTTTTTTTAAGATTTCCTACATAAGATGCAAGAAATGAACTCAAAGAATAGAGTGCAATTATAAAAAAATGCTGTTTTCTAAATTGATTAAGTCAATGGTGCAGTTAACAAAAGTGCAGTTAACAAAAATTCAGTTCCAACTGATTTGAATCACTGCTGAATAAGGGCTATATTTATGTGTACCAGTATTCATGTGTAGTATGTGTGTGTTTATAAATTTGTTTGTACATGTATTTGTACATATATTCTTTTTATTTTTTCCAATATTTACAACTGTATTTTTTCCCTCAAGGCTATGTTCATTGATTGTGGTGATATGGTGATTGCTGCACTTATGTTAGTGTGTAAGTGAAAATGAAATATCCATTCCTAATCATGGATATACCAAAAGATTTTTCACCCTTTTAAGGGGATGGCCAAGTGAAACAATAATAATAGTAATATTAATATTGATAATTGTTGTTGCCTTGAGTTTTACTGACTGGGAGCCTGCAGCTCCATAGTGGCTGGCAGCAATCCTTGAGCCCTATCCTAGGAATGTTGGACCCTTATCTATGTGTTATTATTGTGTGACTTTCTGTGTCACTAGCTTATAATAGTAGGAGGAAGGGAGCAGTTATTGTCAACTCTCCTTATGTAAATAGGTGGAGAAAATACAGTTGAATTCAACAGAGATCAGATTTTGAGCCTGATCCAGAGACAGAACAGCCCCTTCGGGTTCTTTACCTTTAGATGGAGTTGTAAGTGTCAATTTTGAAGATGGAGAGCAGGGAGAATATTCTTTGATTACCATCTCATAGGACCACTACTTGTAGGCACCCATCATCGGTCCCACATATGCAGCTGTTCATTAGATTGTTCTAAGATTTTCATTGTTGATTGTATATGGATTTTATCATGAACTGCTTTTGTCAGTATGTTAAAAGTTGATGGCTGCTGTATTAATCGTTAAGGATGACAATCATGAGTAGTAGAATGGCTGCTTTGATACTGAGTCTTCCTTTGTTTTTTAAAATATTTTTAAGTGTAATGCCAAATGTAGAATAAGAATAAAGAATAGAATTGGTTGAAAATTGTCTTTATTCACTACACCTAATTTAGATTGTGTAATGACAAGGAGAAAGTCAGACTGCATTGTTGTCATCAACAGTTTCATGCTGGAAATTTCAAGAATGTTCCTTCAGAATTTCTGGACTAATCATCAATCATTTTTATTTAATTTAGGAAACCATTACCTGCTTTGTGAGATAGCTAGGTATATATGTCTTCATAAGAGTTTAGGGATTTAAGACCGTATGTTATGTTTTTACTGTCATTAAGTGTTGATCCTTCAGCTACATCCAGTACACAGAAGTAATACAAGGTTTCTTTCCATTGTGGCCCTTTGTTTCCATTAATCTTATTAATACATACATACTGAAGGGCCTTTTCTCCTTTAGAAGGGGTGGGTGGCTAACAACCCATACCCATATCACATGCAGCCAAAGCTCTTTCATTGCCCTTCCAAAATTCAACATCCCTTGAAAGAAGGTTCATTCCTGTCCATTGTCACACCACAATAGTCAAGGCAATACAGTGAGACATCCCCAAAGTAGGGCCCAGTGTCAGAGTCAGGGGATGGTCAACACCTGGTACCCATCCCACACCTTTCCAAAGCTCATTCATTAACCCAACCCCCAACCCCCCCCTTTAGCACCCCATGGACGAAGGGTCATCTCTGTCCACTGCCATACCTTTTGGTCAAGGCAATACAGTGAAACATCCTCAGCATTGCCCAATGCCAGAGCTGGTGTAGCCCAACTACTTCAATATATAGTGACCTCCCACCCCACCTCATCCCCTCAAAATCTTTATGGAGCAGATATGAATGTACTTTTGGGCAGCATCATTTCTTTATACATTTACAACATTCCCTATTCACTCATCATTTGCACACTTTTCATTGCTCAACTGACACTCCTTTTGTACATGATGTCCCCTTTATCTGGTTCATCCACCTCTTGGTCTTCCTCTCAAGTTCATTCCATCCTTTTTGCTATCCACTTTTTTTTTTTTTTGCCAGTCTTTCCACACTTATTATTCTTTTCATATATACAAACATCCTCAGCACTCTTCCCTGTATGACAACTCTCCACCCCTGGTGTTTGCCTCACTCTATCCATCTTTGTAACACCTACCATACTTCTCAAACATATTTTGGCTCTTCCTTTCTGCCTCTGTTAGATAATCTCTCTGCTCCATATTGTGCCATGAGCACAATCAATCGCTCATACAAAGTATTGGAAATGGGCAGCATCTCTAAATGATCATCTTTGAATTTTTCTATACGATGCAAATCTATTAGTAAAGTGAATGAGGAGAAACATCTAGCAGTGTTGATAAAAGACAACCTGTCACCTCACATATATTAATAGCATTATGGAAGAGATATGAACTGCTGCAAAACTATTAAAGTGACTTTTCAGTATATGGATGGAGAGATGAAAAATCTGAAAGAAACCCTGATCCATTCAAGACTAGAATACAGTACATGTCAATAGTATGGTCCCACATATGTGGATTGAGGAGGATGGGAGGGAATAGAAGTAAGGGTAGTGAATGGTGGGATGATAAGGTGAAGGAGGTAGTAGAAGAGAAGAAAAAGGCATATGTGGATTGGCTGCAAGGTAGGACATGGGAGGCAATTTAGAGGTACAAGGAAAAGAGAGAAGCAAAATATAAGGTATGGGAGGGAAAGAGGAGAGCAGATGTAAATGGGATAGCAACATGACAGGAAATTTTGAGGAATAAAAGATGTTTTGGAAGGAAGTGAAGAGAGTGAGTGGATGAGTCAGGTAGAGAAAAAAAAGACAAAAGGTGTAGATGAACAGATGTTAATGGAAGTGAGGGTGGTCAAGAGGAAGATTGGCAGATTATTTTAGATATTTGTTGAGTGTGGAGGAGGTTAGGGAGGGATTGGTTGTGACAGTGAGAGGAGCTAAGACAAAGACAGTGATGGGAGATTAAAATGACATACAAGAAAAGATGAGGTACAAGGAACATTGAAAATTATGAAAGCTGGTAAGGCACATGGGTTGGACAGATGTCATGCAGAGTATCATAAAAAGGGAGGTACAGTTATAGTGGACTGGCTAGTGAGGTTGTTTAATGGTTGCCAAGGGAGGGGAGTGTGCCAGAGTGGCTGTATAGTTTTGCTTTACAAAGGAAAAGGGAACAAATATAAATGTAGTTTTAGAGGGATCATTTTGTTGAGTGTAAGTGGAAAGGCTTATGGGTGTTAATTGAGAGGATTAGGAGAGGAACAGAGGGAATAATTGGTGAGGAACAGAGTGGGTTCAGGAAAGGTAGAGGATGCATGGATAAATTTTCAATGTGGTAAGACAGAATTGCATAAAGTTTTTGGCAAAAGGTAAGGATATGTTTTGAGGGTTTATGGATTTGGAGAAGGTTTATGATGGTAGACAGGGAGGCATTGTTGGAGATATTGCTGATATATGGGATACGGGGAAAGATGTTTAGGGCAGTCAAAAATGTTAGAGTAGTAGACTTATGTTAGGACTGGAAATGGTGTGTCAAACCTTTTGTTTTTACTTGAGAGTGGTTGGTGCACTGCAAGAGAGACGGGTGGGTGCACTGTGTGTTCCTCAACATTGAAAAAACTTTTGATAAAGTATTTCACGGCCAACTTGTGTGGAAACTGGAGCATGTTGGAGGACTGAAAGGCATACTACTATAATGGATTTTTTTTTTTTTTTTCTGGGAGAAGCTATACAAGGACAGCAGTAGATAAGATGTCAAGATGGAGAGCAGTAATAAGCAGAGTTCCACAAGGTTCAGTGGTTGCACCAATAATGTCTATGTCAATGACATGATGGATGGAAGGTACAAGACGCTATGCAAAAATGTTTGCAAATGATGTAAAAATCATGAGAAGAATGAAAGAGAGGACTGCAGACTATTGTAAAAAGATCTAGATACTATTTTTGCATGGACCCAAGAATGAGAAATGAATATCAATACCAAAAAATGCAAAGTGCTGGAAATGGGTAATAGTGGCAAAAAACCATCCTTAAACTATTCCCTGGGAAGTGAACCCATTAAAAAAAAAAAAAAAAAAGGAGAAAGTATTCATAAAAGACAACCTGTTACCTGACAGACATAGCAGGATTGTGCGAGAGACATATGGACTGCTGCAGAAGATTAAAATGGCTTTTCATTATATGGATGAAGAGATGATGAAAAAACTGATTGAAACCCTGATCTGTCAAAGACTGGAATATGTGCTTGTGGTATGGTCCCCACATAAAGTGAAGAATATAGACCAAGAGAATGCTAAGGGCAGCAACCAAGCTGTTCTCTAGCCTGGCAGATAAACCATATGAGGAAAGATTAGGTCTACCAACTTTGAAAGATCAAAGAGAAAGAGGTGATATAATTGCAGTATTCAGATCACTAAAGGGTACAGATTACAATGACAGAAGAGATCTCTTGATTAAAATGGGAGGGCTTTCAGAGGTCATGGGAACAAATTAAGGAAGATCACATGTCTAAAGGATGTGAAGAAATACAGTTTTCCATATAGATACACAGATACTAGGGATAGCTTAGAAGGTGATATTGCCCAAGCTCAAACAACTCAAGAATTCAAATCTGAATATGATAATTGGATGTCAAGCATATAGATTAAGTTGGAAATGTACATAAATTTGAGGCTAGGTATAATAAATTGGAGAGTACATAGGCCCCAACAAGTTGTACTTACCTAGTTGTATCTTACGGGAAGAGAGCTATGCTCATAGTGATCCACTTTTATATCTTTCAGCATCCAGTTTGATCTTAAATTCTTGTATAGTTTTTGCACTCACTATTTCCTCATTCAATTTGTTCCAGATATCCACCACTGTGTGGGTAACTATTCTTTTTCAGATCTCTTCTATAACTATCCTTTTTAAGTTTCTTTTCATGTCCTCTTGTTTTTCTTTTATCCCACTTTAATAAATCATATCTACCAAGGACTTCCATCCCTTTCATAATTCTGTAGATGATTAGTAGATCTCCTCTTTCTCTTCTTTGTCCCAGGGTTGGTAGTTCCAGTTTGGCCAGTCTTTGTTCATATGTCAATTTGGAGAGTGTTGGTGCCATCTTTGTCATTGCTCTTTGAATTCTTTCTGATGATGTGGTATAACGTCACAAACTCCCTCCTATCAGAAGGCTAGGACAGTGCTCCTCACAGAGGACTTTGTAGCATGGAATTTGATAAACCATGCCCTTGGTTCAACTTTGCCGGTGGCAGGATTCGAACCACCATCCCCTTGATCTTCGTCGCAAGTAATAACGCCCTAACCCGCTCAACCAGTGAGCTCCCATCTTTCTAGTTTCTTTATATTCTTTTTAGTACTGGGTGTCTATGGTGTCGCAGCATACTCCAATCTTGGTCTTATCAATGTAACTAATATTTTCTTTACCATTTCTTCATCTAAGTAGTCAAAGGCCACTCTCATTGATCTTTTCCTTCATACTACAACTAGGTAAATACAGACACACACACACAGAGTGATAGATATAAGCAAGATTGAGAGAATACAAAGGGAAGCAACTAAACTGGTCCCCAGCCTGGCAGATAGACCATATGAGGAAAGACTAAAGGCACTGGGTGTGCCAACTTTGAAAGATTAAAGAGAAAGAGGTGACATGCTTACAGTGTTCAGGTCACTAAAGGGGATAGATTGCACTGATAGAAAAGATCTGATTAAAGATGGGAGGACTTTAAGAGGTTATGAAAGTAAGAAAGACCACAAGTTGAAAGGATGTAAAGAAATACAGTTTTCAATATAGATGATATTTTGAATAGCTTAGGTGATAATGCCCAAGCTCAAACAATACCTGAGTTCAAATCTACATATGATAACTGGAAATCAAAAATATAGATTATGTTGGAACCATATGTGAATTTGAGTCTAGCTATGTTAGAAAATTAGAGAATAGGAAACAGGACCCAATGAGCATTGCTCCTTTCCTGTACACTAGAATTAGGTAAATAGACACTTCACTGTTGGTGCTTGAAGTTGGGATCATACATGATATTAAAACTAGGTATGATAAACTGGAGAGTAAGAGACAGGATCCCATGACCATTGCTACTTTTCTGTTTAATACAACTAGGTAAATGCGCAAACACACTTACAATCTTCGACTTTAGAATATATCTACCTTACTGGGTCAAATGAATATGGAACATTATTATTATTATTATTACTATTATTATTATTATTATAATTATTATTATTATTATTATTATTATTATTATTATTATTATTACTATTATTACTATTATTATTACTATTATTATATTATTATCATTATTATTATTATTATTAATGCAGCAGCCTTGCTGTGGATGTGCTGTCTAGCGACACTGTTTCTGACCCAGGGCAGTGGACAAGATGCAGGGATGACCCGTCATCCAGGAGGTGCCAAGATAAGAGGGAGGGAAGAGGGTGGAAGGCAGTGGAGTGTATTAGGGATGAAATGGGTGGGAGTGGTTTTTATGCCTTTGTTTTTTAGCTACCTCCCTTATAATGAGGAAAAAAGCCTTTGGTATATGTATGTACCCTATGTACTATTATCATTATTATTATATTATTATTATTTTCTTTTGCTAGAGAGATAAAGGAGGGTAATAACCTGCAGTTTAATCAAAAACATATTTCCTAAAAATATTTCTCTGAGATAATACAATCAAGAGCAATAGCCTCAGTTTATAAGGCCTACATTATCTAAGTATAAGTAAAAAAAAAAATAATAAAAAACAAGCCCACCGGCTGCGCCGGCCCAGCTACGCCGGGGGCCTTGGCCTGCGGCGCTGCGCCTTAGGCGCGGGCGCTGCGCGCCCTGGGCTACGCCCCTTTTTTGGAAAATAAAGAGTTCTTCTTCGAGTTCTTCTTCGAGTTCTTTTTCGAGTTCTTCGAGTTCTTCTTCGAGTTCTTCTTCGAGTTCTTCGAGTTCTTCTTCGAGTTCTTCTTCGAGTTCTTCGAGTTCTTCTTCGAGTTCTCCTTCTTCTTCGAGTTCTTCTTCTTCGAGTTCTTCTTCGAGTTCTTCTCTTTCGAGTTCTTCGAGTTCTTTTTCGAGTTCTTCGAGTTCTTCTTTTTCGAGTTCTTCGAGTTCTTCTTTTTCGAGTTCTTCGAGTTCTTCGAGTTCTTCTTCTTCGAGTTTTTCGATTTCTTCTTCGAGTTCTACTTCTTCTTCTTCGAGTTCTTCGAGTTCTTCTTCTTCCTCTTCGAGTTCTTCGAGTTCTTCTTCTTCGAGTTCTTCTTCTTCTTCTTCTTCTTCTTCTTCTTCTTCTTCCTCTTCTTCTTCGATTTCTTCGAGTTCTTCTTCTTCTTCGAGTTCTTCTTCACCGTAGTTGGCGGTGTAACCGATTTACCACCAAACGCGAAGGTGTGACCGAATTACCACCGGACGGCGTAAGCAACCATTAATTTTTTTTATATTAGATGTCTCCAAACTGCCTCAGTCACGGTGGTGCTTTGGTAACACCCCGTAAGGGTATTTTTATGATGCACCAGGATGCTGCAAGTAAGACATATTGTGAATTGTCTGCTACTGCGATGGCAGGAAACAACACTGCTAAGCAGCGAAGATGGAGGCACATGTGGAAGTGGTTAACATCCACCAAGGGTGTCCAAAAAGGATTCTAAAGAGGACAAAGTGCTAGCGGCCAGATTTAGAGATGAGCACAGTAAAAAAATTCCCTGGTTTGTAAACAGACATCAAAATGTTTAACGTGAAAGCGTCAATACAGGAGTTCCTAAGGAAGGTGATCACTTTCAAGGCAACCCTATAGAACGATAAAGAATTTGAATATGACAACACCATGTTTGACGGGTTGGGGTGTTCCGAGGAAGCCATATCCGACAGCGACTCAGAGGCGTTCATGCGCCATTACTTCTCAGGGTACAAGAGTTTTGTTAAACATGGCACAAAATCTGACCACAGGAACTTTCACTTGCATTTCCTAGACAGGCTATACAGGGCGTCAAAAAGAACCGCTGTTCACAACAAATACGCTGTTAGAAGTGTAAAGACTGCTATTAAGCATAAGAGTTAGGTGAAAAAGGAGGCCGTTTCGTGTGCTGCTCTCGGACCAGTAGAGGAGGGCCAGAGCACCGTGAAGACAAAGAAACAGGCAGCGGAAGAGAAAAGGCTTCTAAAACGCGCTATCCGTGAGGAGAAAAAACAGCTGGCTGAAGAAGAAATGGCCAAGAAACAGAAGATAGAGAAAAGGGCAGAAAAGGAGACTGAAACAAGAGTACAGGCATCGTGTGCAAAGTGAGAGAAGGGTAGCAGCCGCAATCAAGCTAGAGAAGGAGTCTGAATTGGACGAGGATGATACAGGAACGTTAGCTGAGATTAGAGGGGTTAGGGACGTTAAGCATTGCAGTTAAGTCAAGAAGAACACCTCCGTTTCTGACTTAGTTGGGGGTCTAAGAGAAACAGATGGCAAGGTGACAGCTCATCGGCTAAAGACAATAGGAGAACACAGATGCAAGATGTGCTAGGCTCTTCTGTGGAAGAAAGAGAACCCTTACATTTGTTGCTCTAACGGGCAAGTTGACGTGAAAGAGC
Organism: Oratosquilla oratoria; assembly: GCF_046742065.1. Classification (NCBI taxonomy): domain Eukaryota; kingdom Metazoa; phylum Arthropoda; class Malacostraca; order Stomatopoda; family Squillidae; genus Oratosquilla; species Oratosquilla oratoria. The sequence goes on along the minus strand of NC_134809.1, from coordinate 22,737,421 downwards.
TGTCAACTATAAAGAGCGGTGAGCTAAAGTCACTGTTCGACGGGTTGTCTGAACTATCTAAAAGGTTCCCCAACAACATCATCGGGTTCAATTCGATGTTCTCATTAACGTCGTTCTCAACCTCCAATAAGATGGAGAATGCAGCAAAGATGAGTATGTGTTACAAGATCAAGGGTATGGTGTACCACAAGGTGGGCACACTAAAGCCTCTTAGGATGTTATGAGAAGGCATGTAACCTGAGGATCTGCTAACAGAATGTAAAGAAGAGGACGAACGTATGATTAGTGACGTGGACAACTTATTCAAACCCGTAACGAATAACCCTTTGTCGGTTACAAATGACGGGTTCTTGGACCTTTGTTTTTACCATAGCTGTGATCAGCAATTGGTTTAACAAAGGGGCGGAACCCCCAGGCGCGAAGCAAGCGCCGCAGGCCAATCAAACTGGCGTAGCCAAGGGCGACGAAGCCACTGCTTGTTGTTGTTGTTGTTGTTATTATTATTATTATTATTATTATTATTATTATTATTATTATTATTATTATTATTATTATCATTATTATTATTATCATTATTATTTTTTTCAACGAAGTCCGTCACAGTATTCTGGGCTCAAGCACTTCCGCCCTGTATGTTTATATTGTGTGCTTGGAACATGCATGCATGTTATATTTATATCTTGTGTGTTGCATGTGAGCTATGTATATGTTGCCTGTGTTGAATTCTTGTGTACGTTGCATGCATTGTGTTATGCACAAATATTATGGAAATTTCACGTTTTGCTAGCATGTGGCACGTCTTGCATGTTATGTATTTTTATTGCGTACGTGTTACGTATGTTGCGTGGATGTTGTTTGTCCTGCGATTCTGTTGGGTTTTACGTGTGTGCTAGTGCATGTTGCACACTCATGTATTACAAATACATTTCATTGCTTGCCATATGGGATTGTGCATTACACAATATTGTGAAACTGTTAAATACAGTGTATACTTTACGTCTGTTTTGTTGTATATGTTAAGGTGTCCAATATGTGTTGCATTATACAGATAAGATGTAATGCTCGTTGTGTACCGTATTCTAATCTCCAATTGATCACATCGGCCTCAATTTCATGTACAATTCCTATCTAACCTATATCCTTGATTTCCAACAATCATATCTATATACTAATTCATGTACTGTTCCAGTTTGGGCTACATAACCTAAGTTCCAAGTATATACGCCTACTACCAGAAAATGATAAGAAATCCTTATCTTGCAACCAGAAGAGTGTGACGCGATTTTAGCCTTGCCTTGTTTTATCACAGAAGGAAAAAAACTTGAACTATCAACAGACTATTTTATTACTAATTCTACAATACACAAAATATTACATATAAATTATAAAGAATACATAAAGTTAACACATGGTATACAATTACCTATGAGGCATGAGAGAGGAGAGGAAACACAAGCTTCTTGTAGTCTTGAGAGTCGGTTGACTCGCAGGGGGCTGGAGAAAGAATTTCCAATTTGTCGTGAAGTCTTGAAGAGGAGACGGTCATCTTCACTCAGCCGGGGCTAGAGAAACGACCCATACGTCGTGCAGTCTTGAAAAGGGCATCCAGAGAATTCTAATTATATAAAAGGGGTGTCGTGCAGATCAGCACCACAATGTCCTGTTGTAAAGAGTTCTATTTGTTTCTTCTTTTGGTAAAGAACTTCGCCGAGCACGTCCTTCACATCCTATTTTATAACCTTCGCTGATGACGTCACTACTGCGTATTTATGCGGAGCGTCGAGCATAGCTTACACTTGTAAATCTCCCATCATCATCATATCTTGTCGCACCAGAACCGTGTCCATATAAGGGCAGTTTCATTTGCTTCCCTAAGGTCTTGGTCGGAGCAATGGGGACTCAATGGACATTCCCGGAGGACGTGGACCATCGTCTGTACTTCGCCACAGGGACATTGGGGGCTATTGGTGTATCCCCACTTGTGTTGATTTTCTCTCGTTTTGCCCACCCTGGCTCTTCCTCTTCCCGAACGTCGGGGACGTTCTCCCGGATAATTCACCTTCATCCGATCTCACGTCACAATGCATGTGCATCACAATAATTATGACATAATTTATAGAAAGGAAATTTAACATAATACACTTATGTAAGATACAGAATATATACATAAGGAGGGAACTACAATATTCATTGGGTGTTTTACAAAACAATCATATTCACGCTAGGGTGGGACACGGATCTACAGCAGGGGTTCTCATTAGGGGTGAAATTCACCCCCAGGGGGGAATTTTGGGATTTCTGGGGGTGATTTGTGACCACAGTCAGCTTACGGGGTGAGGAAAGCAATTATAGGTTTTGGCCTATCTGGCCTGTCACCTGGGCTGGATTTATACTAATTTGGAAAAAATAAAAGGGTTTTTTAGTAATATTTGCATATTATTTAGAATGCACCTTTTGAAACAGACAATCTTGGTAAGGAGGGGGGGAATGACATTCTGACAAATGGTGAAAGGGGTGAATGGGCCAAGTAAGGCTGAGAACCCCTGATCTACAGTATATGGAAAAACGTATTTCTTCACATATCCTTTGGACATCCGTTCTTCCTTCATTTCTTCTCAAAGTTGGCAGAACTATTGCTTGTAGTCTTTACTCATATGGTTTATCTGTCAGGCTTGGTTGCTACCCTTTGCATTCTCTCAAGCTTGCTTATATCCTTAACTCTATGTGATACCATATCATTAACGCATAAACCAGGGTTTCGATGATTTAATTTTTTCATAATTCCTTCATTCATATAATGAAAAGACACTTTAATCTTCTGCAGCGGCCCATACATCTCTCCCACAATCCTTCTAATACGTCTGTCAGATGACAGGTTGTCTTTTATCAATACTCCCAAGCAAGATCTAAGAATATAAGGTCTAACCACTTCCGAACGAATTTCGAGGGAGTTGGCGCAGCGGGCCCGTGAACGTCACCTGGCTGTTCAAAGTGGGGTTAGCGGGTCCTATAGCTGTCAGTTGAAGCTGGTCCGTCGTTCGAAAATGACGTCGCCTTCGCTCGCACCGCTCCAAGGAATTAGTTATATTCTGACAAATATTATATAAAATGTATATATAAATATATATAAAATATTATAGTTCCTGTCTATATATATGAATATATAATATATATGATATATAATATATATATATAAAATATTATAGTTCTTGTCTTCCTTGGCGTTTCACAGTTTTCTTCAATGTATCACAAAGAGAAAATGGACTCAGCCAAATGACGTCAGAAGCTGCGCAGAAGAATGTAAACGGTCTGACCTGTATATTTAGACCTTGCTCCCAAGCAGGGGCGCCCGCAGGCGGACGCGGACATTACAAGCATACAAGGTCCCCTATTCAAACATTATTCCCTTCTAAAACCCCCAACTTTCAATGAAAAATGTAGATGTTTTACATACATCAGAAACGTGGTAAAGCATCAGTGTTAGAATTATGTATGCACTAGAATACATGTGGATCTATGTAGTATATAAATTATAATTTAATGGACCTAAGTATGTCAAAAAGGCAACCAAAAAGTGGCAAAAACTCAAAACATTTCCGAACCCCTCAGGTGGATAAGCTTCGCTTGATTGTCTTGTGCCTCCATCACAAGAAAGTCTGTGGGCGCCCCTGCTCCCAAGAATTTCTCCTATTTTGCATTTGTAAAGGGTTTATTTCACCAGGAGTGGTTTAAAATTGGTCTTTGCAGCTAATGTCCATTTCCAGTACTTTGCACTTTTTGGTATTGAAATGAATTTCCCATTTTTGGCTTCATGCAACAAAATAATGTCTAGCTCTTGTTGCAATAGCATTTTCACTCCTCTCGTGATTCTCACATCATATGCAAATATGTTTACATAGTTTGGTGTACATTCCATCATGCCATTGACATAGACAAGATGCAAGCACTGAACCGTATGGAAACCCGCTCGTTACTGCTCTCCAACCCTACATTTTATCCTGTTTCACCTTGGTCTTTGGATCACGGGTTGGACTCGTGATTGACAGCTATTTCCCTTCCGGAAGAGAGCCCAGAGCTCGTATGACCGACCTATGGGTAATGCTGTGACCTTACATGCACACACACACCCAACTCCCCGCCCACGAGAGTTGGAATAACGACTTGAAGCGCAGCGATACTGAAATTATTTCAGCAGAGGGCAGGATTCGAATCCGGACCGTCGTAGTGATAGACAGAGACTCCACTAAATGCGCCACCGAGTCGTATACTACTTATTACAAATTTCCTGGACAGTGGAAGGAGGAGGAGGTGGTTGAGGGAACGTGGGGAAATACGTACCTCAAGGGAGTGAAGAATGGAGGAGGAGGATAATCTCAGTGGGGAACCGAAGACCAGGAAATTCGCATTACCACACGGGACCACGCTTGCTTCCTCACAGCAAGCGTGTATGTACGTAAATCAAAGAGGGGTGTGGGGACAACTCATAAAGAGAACCGTCCTAGGCTAATGAAACCCAGAACTCCTATTGTGAGTTTTAATGAATTGAATAATTAAACACTAAAATTAAGCTACTTGACATTATATAAGGGTTTTAACAGTTGGATTCACATACATACATACATCCTATCTATTCCCTGCGCGCGTTCCTAGCTTAAGAAATTGTTATTTAATGTGTACTTATAATTGTCTTGCTTGTGGAGACGTCTTCAATTAGCCTGATCTGCTGAGCTTCGATCGGCGCCACTTCGTTTGGTGGGGGCGGGGAGTGGACGGCCTGGGCGCGCTGTGATGGGGGTTGTAAGTCACTTCGTCGGCGTACTTTTCCCGGTCAATCGCACTACACTCAGTTTTTGCTTGAGGGGTTTATACCCAAATAATCGACACTCGATTTATTCAAGAGGATATAAATCCCCAACAGTCACTTGAGGGAGGAAAGGACGCGCTTACTATTCCGAGATCGAGCGGTCTGACCTCCTTTTTCGAACTCGATGCTTAGACTGCCTGTGTCCTGCGACAGGTCAGGTCACGATGTCCGCTAGCCGGCTTCCGACGTTGCCAATAGTACTATGTCTCCGTCCCTAGTTGCGAAGGGTACTACGAATAATGTTCATGCGGGAGGGTGACACAGTTCCAAGTGTTCTTTGAGGTAGACACTGTTCACGAGCGGGTTAAACACAGTCCTAATAATTCTAATTGCCTAGCTTAATCAAATATGTGGCAGCGCGCAGGGGCGGGAAGGGGGTGTGTTTGAGTGCTTTGTGTGAGTGCGAACCGTTGAGCATGGCTCCGAGAACACAAATCAAAAGGGGGGGGGGGTGTTTCTAGATATTAGAAGTCTCTCCCTTCGTTAAGGCATTGAATTGGTTGTCAAAAATGACATGACAAATAAAGAGGATATCGAGGAGGAGAAAAGACAGGATGTTGCTACTAGAAGTCTTAAGGACTGGAAATTCCCCCGAGTATGGGGAATTAAGGGCTGATACGGAGAGAAAACAGACGAGAAAATGGGAAGGGAGACAACGAGCTGGGTGTCACAATTTAAAAATTGTGACACTACTGACCACGTGTATCTTCTGTTAAATATATATATATATATATATATATATATATATATATATATATATATATATATATATATATATATATATATATATATATATATATTCGAGGAGTTTGCGTCGTAGTCCTCCCATTTCCACTTAAGTCGACAATGAGGTACTTTATCAAAAACTATGTCTAAAGGGGCATTTAGACGGCCAAACGGTTTGACAAACCCGGTTTGACAAACAAGTGTTTGAAGTGATGTTTGACCGTGTGAATAGGGTATTTGGCTGTCAAAGACGTTCGACAAACGTGTTTGACGACCAAATACCCCGTTCACACGGTCGAACATCACTTCAAACATTGTCTGACAAACCGGGTTTGTCAAACTGTTTGAATGTGTGAATGGCCCTTGAGTCGACGTACACACAATCCACGCATTCTTCCCTCTTGCACCACATCAATCACTCTCGAGTAAAACCAGATTCGACACCCATGGCCTTCCAGATCTTAAGACAAATTGATTGTCAGTCAGAATATCGACTTCTTCAAGATATTTGCTCCATCGGTCTATCACAATCCTTTCACATAATTTTACTATTATGCTGGTCAGTGATACCGGCCAATAAATTAGTTGTCTCCTGCATTTTGTGCATTGGTACCACATTTCCCCTTTTCTAATCAAGCGACACTGGCTTCTTTTAACGAACATAAAATAAGATTGTGAATTTTGTCCGCCAGTTGTTCCTCACATTTTTTGATTATGTAGTTTGAGATCCGTCATGTCTTGAAGCTTTTGTCAGATTTAATGATCCCAAAAAATTGAGCACTCACGTCACTTCTACATTTACATCTTCTAAACCCGAACTTTTGTATCCCTCACTTTCCTTAAGAAAGAAAGAAAGAAATACTCTCCAGTGTGGAGATATATAATAGTAAACTCCTAATCATTATTTCTCCCTGAGCTGAGGTTCCACAAAGACAGCCACTGTTAACTTGGTGATTACGTATCTGTGTCTCAATCTATCATTGATAAACCTTTAGATCAGATCCGGTTCATATTTGCATTTTTCTACAACCCCCCGTTTCAAAATAACTTCCTGTGGATTCTTGTATAGTCGTCTTTAGTTTGTTTATAATATTTTTAATGCTTCTGTTCCGGCCATATCCCTGCATTTTTTTTTATTTATTTGCAACATCACATCTGTTATTGAACCAGTCCTAGATTTTTTTTCCTTCCACTAATCTTTGGTACATCTTTTCCACTCCCATTGTAAATGTCAGTCAATTATCCTCGTTATTCCCGTGATATTAACGAATTCGTCCCAGTCTGCTTCAAAGAATTTCTTTAACCCTAAGTAATCATTCTTCCCAACACTTAGTCTCCCTTGTTGTGTTGTGTGCATGTTCCATGTTGCATCTTGCCTGCGATTTGGTTGTTGGGACTATTTATACAACTTGCAGATGTGTATACGTGCGTGCTCCAGGCGAGTGTGTTTGTTACATAATCTGAGTGGGTGTCGTTTTGGTGTTTTGTCGTCTGTATTCGACCCATGTTTATCCTGGCAACGATCAGGCGGTTTTATTCAACTGAGGGAAGCCTATCAAGTTAAATTCAATAGCCTATCATCCTGACTAGGCCTTTAACGTCTGTATTGAACTTCCATGTTTATGTCCTACCTGGCGATTTTTTTTTTTCAAATGAAGGCTTTTGCAGGGTTCGCAGAGTGCAAGTGAAAAGCTAAGATCCATAATTATGGCCAGTCAAGTCCTAGAACTTAGCATGTTTAAAAGGAAGGATTAGATCACCTTGCACAAGTGTAAAAAGAGAAGAGGGTTCATAGACACGAAATAATTGGATCCCAAGACAATGGTTCAGAATACAAGCCGTTTTAAAGTGAGATATGATTAGATGCGTGTGGATCAGTGACATAAGATAGCACAATAAATTCTCACTACATTGTATCCATCGTGGAAAAAAATAAGTTCACATCTCAAGTTATAACGTGTGAATACATTGGAAGAAAGAAAACAGCCCATAGTATGTAAATATAATATTGTGTGATAACCCTGGATTTTGTATGTATGTTCATGATAAGAATGTACTAAATTTCTTTACCATGGCCGAAAGTTCTAGGGCAGGGGTGGGCAACTTTTGTGTAAAAAAAATATCTAGTAAATTTCCAACTTCTTTTGAATAACCACATGCTGCGCTGGGGCCCAGCTGGGCGTCATATTAGGGTCCTAGAAGATGAAGGGAAGGGGACCCATGTTCCTAAGTAGGCATATAATTTCACTCCGTTGGCATGCGTGAAGATTTTGTATCACAGATTAGGCTGCCCACGTCTGTCCTTGAGCGCAGGCCGGTGGGCGAAATGTCTGTGACCGTCCATCTTATAGGTTTAGGAGTGATATGATATGATATTTATTGGGCACTCATGCCAATTGTTATTGGTAAAACAAAATAATGTTAGCGTAATGGGAATAGTTTTGCGACTCCGACTATGTCAGTTTAGTAAACGTAGTTCATGAATTTTGTGTAGTTGGATAATAAAATATCGCCTAGGTAAATATATGGAGTACAACACTAATCAAACTTACGATTTTTTCTCAGCATCGTGAGCTCATACGCTAAAATAGTCAGTGGTTCATTGTTTACACCTTTTAAATTCATATGGGGCTGTTTGTATTTTTTTTTTTTTTTTAAATGTAGACAGTGATAATGTAATAGTATGATTCTGATAGAAAGAATAATGGTACCACATTGCAGTCATTTCGTAGACATGTCTGTTATTTGCTTACTTAGCAACTTGAAAACATACCCTCGCTGACTAACTCCCAACCGCTCTGATACACCACAGCGGATGTGGGAGAGAGGAAGGGTAGCCGAGAGGATGGTGCAATCGTTCTATGAACATCGTATTCTTGGCGTCCGCTTGGCGAACGGTCGTCATGGAACCGTTATTGTTTGTTCGTTTATCATAACGTCTTATTACTTATTCTGTAAAGGCTTGCATTCGTTGAATCCCCTGAAATACATTTCCCACGCATATGAGAGTATATCCCAGATTTTTCTTGATACCCAGAGGCAAGGTATTGTTTGGTTGAGTTTGTTCCTATCTTAGCAACAAACTGCTTGTAAAAGACATTTGTAAACCAAAGAGGTCTGATGCAGAAAGTTAAGTCTTAAAAAAAATAAAAAGCTTCACGACTGTTTAATCAAGCTCCATCCAGTCAAGGTGCCATGACACATTTATTTTGTATTTTTTTCCTATCCATTCATCAACACAATACCCTATCACTTAACACGCATCCGGCTGGAAACAGATTACTTCGCCGTAAACTTTGCAAACTGCCCATTAATTTGGTAGTGCAGTAATCGGTGGAAGAAATGTTAGAAGTCGCTGCCATTGCTC
>NC_134809.1:22560964-22723464 GCF_046742065.1 Oratosquilla oratoria | reverse complement strand
GGCGACTTTAATGGTAAAGTGGTGAAGAAGATGGGAGATGAGATGATGATGAGACGTGCATTGGTAAGTTTGAAGTAGGTGAAAGAAATGACAGAGGCGAGATAGTAGTAAATTTTGCAGAGAACTACAACATGACGATAATGACTACTTTCTTCCAAAAGCGTGTAGGTCGTAAATGGACATGGAGAAGTCAAAATGGAACAACAAAGAACGAAATAGACTTCATATTAAGAGACGAGAGCAAAAGCGTTAGCAATGTTACGGTGATAAATAAAGTCAACATAGGTAGTGACCGTAGAATGGTAGGTTGCACAGCTAAATTGAATTTCAGAGCCAAGAGAAATAAACTAATTTTAAGAAAGAAAATAAGCCTTGCAAAGGTTAAGGATAATAAGGAATTTCAGTTAGAAATTAAAAATAGATTCGAAGCTCTAAGGACTAAGGAAGACAGCGTAGAAGATATTAATTTGACTTTAGTGAATATCATTAGGGAATCGGCTGAGAAAGTAGGAAGCACAAAAACATTAGAGAAAACAAATACTCCAAAGCTACAAATGACCTAATTAAAAGAAGAAGAACCATGTAGATTTAAAGCAGGAGAGACGAAATAGAAAGAGTAGAACTAAACAAACTTATCAACAAAAGGCAGAGGTTAGAGGAAAGAGAAACATAGATGAAATAAAGGAAACTATTTAGAAAGGTAAAAGTATTAAAATGACCAAGCGAAAACATGCTTTAGGAAGACAGCAAATGATATGTTTGAAAGATAGAAATGGAGAAATAATTAAATGCAGGAACAGAATGGTATAAAGAGTATGAGAATTTTACCAAGAGCTTTACTCATCGAAGACCGTAGTTGAGTCAGTAAATTCATGTGTAGAAGTTAGTAGTGTGCCAGAGATTAAAAAGGAAATAGAATTTGCTATAAAACTATGAAACGAGGAAAACCACTCGGGGAAGATGGTATATCGATAGATCTATTGAAAGACGCAGGTAAATTAGTTCATATTAAATTAGCTGAGTTATACACCCAGTGCTTACATCAAGAAAGTGTTCCTGATGCGTGGTGCAATGCTATAGTGATTTTGCTTCATAAAAAATGAGACCAGAAGTACCTTAGGAACTATCGACCGATTAACTTGCTATCACATATAAATAAAGTATTCTCCAAGATCCTTACAAATAGACAAAGTCAAGTTTTAGATGGAAACCAACCGAGAGAACAGGCAGGCTTTAGGAGCGGATATTCGACTCTAGACCACTTTCAGGCGATAAGCCAACTAATCGAGAAAACGCCAGAATACAAAATACCTCTGTGTTTAGCTTTTGTAGACTACGAGAAGACCTTTGACTATGTAGAACAAATAACAATACTAATATTGCTACGCAAGCAGGGTACAAACGAACAGATCGTAAGTTTTAGAAAAGATTTATGCGAAAGGTACAGCTATAATTCGACTACATAAAGATACAGAAAATATTAAGATCGAGAAAGGAGTATGGCAAGGCGATACAATTTCACCCAAATTATTTACAGTTTGTTTGGAAGATATTTTGAGAAGATTGAGTTGGAAAAAGAAAGGTTTAAAAATTAATGGCGAATATTTGAACCACCTAAGATTTGCGGATATTCTTATTTCAGAAAGAGCAGAAGACTTGCAAGATATGCTGAGTGATCTAAATAAGTAAAGTCTGAAAGTAGGTTTTAGAATTAATAAAAATAAAACCAAAGTAATGTTCAATACGAAAGTTCAAAGTAAAGAGATTGTAATTGATGGTGAGAGTCTTGAAGAAGTTTAGGAGTATAATTATTTAGGGCAGATGGTGAAAGTGATGAAACATCATGGTAATGAAATAAAAAGTATTACAATTGGTTGGAAAGTGTTTAGTAAGTATGATAAGATCCTGAGAGGCTCTCTATCTTTATGTTTGAAACATAAAGTTTACAATCAATGCATTCTGAAGGCAATGGAAACAAACCTAAGGACAGCACAGAGGAGAATAGAGAGGTAGATCAATGATGGGGATAACGCTGAGAGACTAAAAGAGAGCAAGTTGGGTGAGAGAGCAGAATAGAATGAAAGATATTGTGGAAGCAGTAAAAGAGAGGGAGTGGAATTGGGCAGGTAAGTTAGTGCGAACGACTGCTGAGCGATGGAGCCAATGTGTTACTGAGTGGATGCCGCGAGATAGGAAGCGTGGAAGAGGGAGACCAGACAGAAGGTGGAGAGACGAAATCGAGAAGTTTGCAGGAGTGAAGTGGCAGAGGATGGTGCGGTTGTGTGAACCATGGAATACTATGAAGGAGGCCTTTGTTCAGCAGTGGACTCACGATGGCTGATTCAATTGATTATATATATAATATATATATACTGTATATATATGTATAATATTATATATATATATATACATGTATGTATGTATATATATATGTGAATCTTGGCAGCAGGTTTTCTTTTAAACATGTTTTGTTAAAAACAACTGCGCATTCGGCGCTACAAAGCTTCTTAAGTAGACTTTCAAGCCGAATGCGCAGTTGTTTTTAACAAAACACGTATATATATATGTATATATATAGGAATATATGTGTGTGTACATATGTATGATTGATGTCGCTGTCCACTAGCGAATTATTCACATAGTTACGATGACGAGAAGCGTGAGGGGGATTCGATCTAGTCCTTACAATTCCCACTGGTGCGATTAGGTGTTAAGTAAAAAGGGGCTTATATGGGTGGCAGTTAGCAACCTCCCCAATCTCGGTAATCAGTTAGATTACGAGTTCGTACACTTTTAGATCGTCTGTGGTCATGTGGTCAAAGGCGGGTGCTGTGGACTCTCTTGGGTCTATTGGCAGTGGTTCGAATCCTCTGCGCGACGGTCATGGATTGTATGATTGATGTCTCTGTCCACTAGCGAATTATTCACACACACACACACACACACACACTTCAGCGAATGGACGGCTTGGATGACGTTCTGAAGAAAACTGAAGTCTGTGAATCCCAACGCAAAGAGAAGTGCCTAGTGTTTTTGCAGGGTGGGGGGGAAATTGCTCGTGGAGTAGTGGGAAAGTAGGGAAAGAGGAAAAGGGGAGGGATTACTGAGGGAAATGAGGAGGGAGTAGACTTGGCCCAGCCAGACAAGCGGAAGGTAAACAAACGACTGAGTGAGGATGACATGTCTAATAAAAATGTAAAGATTAGAAGTATAGAGAGGAGCAATACAGAAGAAAGTGACGAGAATATGTTCCAGGGATTTAAAGAGGGTGGGGGGGACACAACCCCCCCCCCCGACTGATAAGACTAGAGGAGAGAGTTGATAAGGTGATCGAGGACTTGGAGCGTAAGTTAGGTAACGTAGACTCCATTTTCCAGAGAATTGAAAGGTTGGAACAACTAGAGAAGGCTAACAGAAACTTAACTGAAGAAATAGAGGACCTAAAAAGACAGTTAGGAAATGTAAAGGAGGAGAATGAGAAATTGAAGAAGAATAGTAATGAAAACAGAGAGAAAATAGCTACAGAAGCTAAAAATTGGAGAATAACTCAAGAAGGGAATAAGGTTTCATTCACTGACATAGTCAAACAGCAATTGAAAGAACATAATGAAGACTCAGTTATTAAAGTGATGAGACAGAAGGAGAATATAGTAAGAGAATTAGCTGACAAAAAGAAATGTATAATTATATTAGGAATGGAAGAGAAACATAACCCAGATAGAACCGCAAGAATCAAGGAGGAAAATGAAAGAGTAAGCAGTTTATTAAAATTAGTCCAGGAAGATGAACCAGTAATTATAAAGGAAATTGAGGAAAAATTCAGACTCGGAAAATATAGTACAGATAAGACCAGACCAATTAAGATTAAATTCAGGTCACAAACAACGGCAGAGAAAATTCTATCCAAGACGGGGAAACTAGCAACAAATGATCAATATAAAAAGGTATGGATAAAAAGAGAAATGAATAAGGAGGAAAGAGAGGCAGAAAAGCAGAAAAGAATTGAAGCTAAGGCAAAAAACGAGGAAAGAACGGAGTCAGAGAAAGAGAGATTCTATTGGAGAGTAGTGAACATGAAAATAAAGCAGTTCGACATACTAAAGAAAAACATAAGGGAAACAGAGAATACAATGGAAGTGGCAGAAAACTAAGAGTGTCTTACACAAATATAGATGGATTGATAACAGGATTGAATGAACTGAATGATTATTTGAAAGAAAAAGAACCGGACATAATGGGAATTGTAGAAACAAAATTAAAAGGCCCACTACCACCCAACAGTGTAGGACATGATACATACAATTATTGGATTAGAAACAGAGAGAAAAAACAAGGGGGTGGAGTTATGTTCCTGACTAAGAAGGATATAAACGTGAAAGGTGTCATATATGGAAAGAATACAGTAGAGATGATTATGATAGAAGTGGAAGACCGAGATAAGAAGAGCAGAAAATTTGTGATTAATTATGTGCCTCCGAAAACAGCCTCATGGGAGGAGAGTGAACATAAAAGTATGTTAGAGGACACAAAGATAGCATTAACTAAAATAATGGAAGACGGAGGAAGAATAGTTATGATGGGCGACTTTAATTGCAAAGAAATCTGCTGGGAAGAAATGACAGTAAAGAGTAGTGATGACTCATGGGGAAATGCTCTACTTGAGATGATTACTGACCATTCAATGACACAATGGATACAAGAGAACACTAGGTATAGAAATGAAGAAGAACCATCGAGGCTAGACTTAATAATTACATCTGAACCTAGAATAGTGGACAAGATTGAATATAAAACACCAATAGGTAAAAGTGACCACATATTGATTGAACTGGAACTTAATGAAGAAAAATATATGAAAAGAAATGAACAATATAGAAAAGGAAGAATGATGTATGAAAAAACAAACTTTGATAAAATAAGAGAATTCTTCCAACAAGAAAACTGGGAAGAAATATACAAAGAAGAAACAACAGTGGAAGAGAAATGGAATATTTTGACAAAAATTTACAAAAAAGGAGTGGAAAAGTATGTCCCAAGACAAAAACAAGAAAAAGAACATGTAAAATGCTGGTACAACAAAAGTTGTAGAGAGTTAAAGGACAAAAGAGACAAAGCCTGGACCAGATGGAAAAAAGACAGAAGACCTGAAAAATGGAAAATATATACTGGTTATAGAAATGAATATGTACAAAAGTGCAGAGAGGAAAAAAGAAAATATGAAAAAGATGTTATAGAAAAGTGTAAAGATCAACCAAAACTATTCTACAGATTTGTAAACAATAAACTGAAAAACAAACAAGACTTAGAGAAATTAAGACAAGGAGGAGTTGAATACACTGAGGAAATGGAAATGGCAGAAATTATGAACAAACATTTTAAATCAGTGTTTACAAGGGAAAATATACAACCTGAAGAGATTGAGTGGAAGGAAAAAGTCCCCCCTATGGAAGAAATAGAAGTAACAAAGAATGAAATATTGACACACTTGGGTAATTTTGATGTCAGAAAATCGCATGGGCCAGATGAAATAGCAAACTGGATTCTGAAAGAATGCAGGAATGAACTGGCAGACAAAATACATAGCATAATAAGCAGTTCCTTAAAAGAAGGAAAAGTTCCAGAAGATTGGAAAAAAGCAAATATAGTACCTATATATAAAGGAGGAAATAAAGAAGAACCTACCAACTATAGACCAGTCTCTCTAACAAGTACAATAGCAAAAATATGTGAAAGAATTATCAAAAGTAGATGGGTAAAATACTTGGAAAAAAACAACGTACTAAATCCAAGGCAATTTGGATTCAGACAAGGACGATCATGCGTCACCAATTTAATATGTTTCTATTCAAGGCTAATAGATATAATACAAGAAAGAGATGGATGGGCTGATTGTGCATTTCTAGACCTAAAAAAAGCTTTTGACAAAGTACCACATAAGAAGTTGCTTAAGAAATTAGAATATGAAGGAGGAATACAAGGTAAATTGCTAAATTGGATGGAAGACTTTTTGCAAGAAAGAAAAATGAGAGTAGTGATAAGAGATCAGCACTCAAAATGGAATGAAGTAATAAGCGGTGTCCCGCAGGGAACAGTTCTGGCCCCAATAATGTTTGCTATATATATTAATGATATGGATGAAAGAATTGAAAACTATATGAGCTTCTTTGCAGATGATGCAAAACTACTGAAAAGAGTGAAAACTGAAGAAGATTGTGAATCACTACAGAGAGATCTAAATAAAGTACAAGAATGGAGTAGGAAGTGGGAGATGGAGTTCAATACAAAAAAGTGTAGTATAATGGAATTTGGAAAAAGCAAAAACAGAATAACAGGATCATATAATTTGGGAGAAGAAGGAATAAAAAAAGTAGAAAATGAGAAGGACCTGGGAGTCATTGTTATGAATAATATGTCACCTGAGAAACATATAAATAAGATTTTTGGAGAAACTTATAATTTAATAAGAACAATCAAAGTGGCATTTACATACCTGGATGAAGAAATGGTGAGGAAAATCCTAATCACCCTGATAAGACCAAGATTGGAATATGCAGCAACGATATGGTCACCAAGTACTAAAAAATGTATAAAAAAACTTGAAAGAATACAAAGAGCAATTACAAAACTGGCACCAACACTCTCAAAACTATCATATGAAGAGAGACTACAAAAACTTAAACTACAGACACTAGAGCAAAGAAGAGAGAGAGGAGATTTGATAGCTATTTACAGAATCATGAAAGGCATAGAAATTACTGATAGAGAGAATCTGATAAAATGGGATGACAGAAATACAAGAGGACACGGAAAGAAAATAAAAAAAGACAGCTATAGAAGAGATTTTAAAAAGAACAGCTTTCCTCACAGAGCAATAGACAGTTGGAACAAGTTAGATGAGAAAGTGGTGTGTGCAAAAACAATACATGAATTTAAAAATAGTTTAGATAAAATGAGATATGAAGACGGGACCCCACGAGCATAGCTCCCCTTCCCGTAAAATACAACTAGGTAAATACAACTAGGTAAATACACTTCAGCGAATGGACGGCTTGGATGACGTTCTGAAGAAAACTGAAGTCTGTGGATCCCAACGCAAAGAGAAGTGCCTAGTGTTTTTGCAGGGTGGGGGGGAAATTGCTCGTGGAGTAGTGGGAAAGTAGGGAAAGAGGAAAAGGGGAGGGATTACTGAGGGAAATGGAAGGAAATGAGGAGGGAGTAGACTTGGCCCAGCCAGACAAGCGGAAGGTAAACAAACGACTGAGTGAGGATGACATGTCTAATAAAAATGTAAAGATTAGAAGTATAGAGAGGAGCAATACAGAAGAAAGTGACGAGAATATGTTCCAGGGATTTAAAGAGGGTGGGGGGGACACAACCCCCCCCCCCCGACTGATAAGACTAGAGGAGAGAGTTGATAAGGTGATCGAGGACTTGGAGCGTAAGTTAGGTAACGTAGACTCCATTTTCCAAAGAATTGAAAGGTTGGAACAACTAGAGAAGGCTAACAGAAACTTAACTGAAGAAATAGAGGACCTAAAAAGACAGTTAGGAAATGTAAAGGAGGAGAATGAGAAATTGAAGAAGAATAGTAATGAAAACAAAGAGAAAATAGCTACAGAAGCTAAAAATTGGAGAATAACTCAAGAAGGGAATAAGGTTTCATTCACTGACATAGTCAAACAGCAATTGAAAGAACATAATGAAGACTCAGTTATTAAAGTGATGAGACAGAAGGAGAATATAGTAAGAGAATTAGCTGACAAAAAGAAATGTATAATTATATTAGGAATGGAAGAGAAACATAACCCAGATAGAACCGCAAGAATCAAGGAGGAAAATGAAAGAGTAAGCAGTTTATTAAAATTAGTCCAGGAAGATGAACCAGAAATTATAAAGGAAATTGAGGAAAAATTCAGACTCGGAAAATATAGTACAGATAAGACCAGACCAATTAAGATTAAATTCAGGTCACAAACAACAGCAGAGAAAATTCTATCCAAGACAGGGAAACTAGCAACAAATGATCAATATAAAAAGGTATGGATAAAAAGAGAAATGAATAAGGAGGAAAGAGAGGCAGAAAAGCAGAAAAGAATTGAAGCTAAGGCAAAAAACGAGGAAAGAACGGAGTCAGAGAAAGAGAGATTCTATTGGAGAGTAGTGAACATGAAAATAAAGCAGTTCGACATACTAAAGAAAAACATAAGGGAAACAGAGAATACAATGGAAGTGGCAGAAAACTAAGAGTGTCTTACACAAATATAGATGGATTGATAACAGGATTGAATGAACTGAATGATTATTTGAAAGAAAAAGAACCGGACGTAATGGGAATTGTAGAAACAAAATTAAAAGGCCCACTACCACCCAACAGTGTAGGACATGATACATACAATTATTGGATTAGAAACAGAGAGAAAAAACAAGGGGGTGGAGTTATGTTCCTGACTAAGAAGGATATAAACGTGAAAGGTGTCATATATGGAAAGAATACAGTAGAGATGATTATGATAGAAGTGGAAGACCGAGATAAGAAGAGCAGAAAATTTGTGATCAATTATGTGCCTCCGAAAACAGCCTCATGGGAGGAGAGTGAACATAAAAGTATGTTAGAGGACACAAAGATAGCATTAACTAAAATAATGGAAGACGGAGGAAGAATAGTTATGATGGGCGACTTTAATTGCAAAGAAATCTGCTGGGAAGAAATGACAGTAAAGAGTGGTGATGACTCATGGGGAAATGCTCTACTTGAGATGATTACTGACCATTCAATGACACAATGGATACAAGAGAACACTAGGTATAGAAATGAAGAAGAACCATCGAGGCTAGACTTAATAATTACATCTGAACCTAGAATAGTGGACAAGATTGAATATAAAACACCAATAGGTAAAAGTGACCACATATTGATTGAACTGGAACTTAATGAAGAAAAATATATGAAAAGAAATGAACAATATAGAAAAGGAAGAATGATGTATGAAAAAACAAACTTTGATAAAATAAGAGAATTCTTACAACAAGAAAACTGGGAAGAAATATACAAAGAAGAAACAACAGTGGAAGAGAAATGGAATATTTTGACAAAAATTTACAAAAAAGGAGTGGAAAAGTATGTCCCTAGACAAAAACAAGAAAAAGAATATGTAAAATGCTGGTACAACAAAAGTTGTAGGGAGTTAAAGGACAAAAGAGACAAAGCCTGGACCAGATGGAAAAAAGACAGAAGACCTGAAAAATGGAAAATATATACTGGTTATAGAAATGAATATGTACAAAAGTGCAGAGAGGAAAAAAGAAAATATGAAAAAGATGTTATAGAAAAGTGTAAAGATCAACCAAAACTATTCTACAGATTTGTAAACAATAAACTGAAAAACAAACAAGACTTAGAGAAATTAAGACAAGGAGGAGTTGAATACACTGAGGAAATGGAAATGGCAGAAATTATGAACAAACATTTTAAATCAGTGTTTACAAGGGAAAATATACAACCTGAAGAGATTGAGTGGAAGGAAAAAGTCCCCCCTATGGAAGAAATAGAAGTAACAAAGAATGAAATATTGACACACTTGGGTAATTTTGATGTCAGAAAATTGCATGGGCCAGATGAAATAGCAAACTGGATTCTGAAAGAATGCAGGAATGAAGTGGCAGACAAAATACATAGCATAATAGGCAGTTCCTTAAAAGAAGGAAAAGTTCCAGAAGATTGGAAAAAAGCAAATATAGTACCTATATATAAAGGAGGAAATAAAGAAGAACCTACCAACTATAGACCAGTCTCTCTAACAAGTACAATAGCAAAAATATGTGAAAGAATTATCAAAAGTAGATGGGTAAAATACTTGGAAAAAAACAACGTACTAAATCCAAGGCAATTTGGATTCAGACAAGGACGATCATGCGTCACCAATTTAATATGTTTCTATTCAAGGCTAATAGATATAATACAAGAAAGAGATGGATGGGCTGATTGTGCATTTCTAGACCTAAAAAAAGCTTTTGACAAAGTACCACATAAGAAGTTGCTTAAGAAATTAGAATATGAAGGAGGAATACAAGGTAAATTGCTAAATTGGATGGAAGACTTTTTGCAAGAAAGAAAAATGAGAGTAGTGATAAGAGATCAGCACTCAAAATGGAATGAAGTAATAAGCGGTGTCCCGCAGGGAACAGTTCTGGCCCCAATAATGTTTGCTATATATATTAATGATATGGATGAAGGAATTGAAAGCTATATGAGCTTCTTTGCAGATGATGCAAAATTACTGAAAAGAGTGAAAACTGAAGAAGATTGTGAATCACTACAGAGAGATCTAAATAAAGTACAAGAATGGAGTAGGAAGTGGGAGATGGAGTTCAATACAAAAAAGTGTAGTATAATGGAATTTGGAAAAAGCAAAAACAGAATAACAGGATCATATAATTTGGGAGAAGAAGGAATAAAAAAAGTAGAAAATGAGAAGGACCTGGGAGTCATTGTTATGAATAATATGTCACCTGAGAAACATATAAATAAGATTTTTGGAGAAACTTATAATTTAATAAGAACAATCAAAGTGGCATTTACATACCTGGATGAAGAAATGGTGAGGAAAATCCTAATCACCCTGATAAGACCAAGATTGGAATATGCAGCAACGATATGGTCACCAAGTACAAAAAAATGTATAAAAAAACTTGAAAGAATACAAAGAGCAATTACAAAACTGGCACCAACACTCTCAAAACTATCATATGAAGAGAGACTACAAAAACTTAAACTACAGACTCTAGAGCAAAGAAGAGAGAGAGGAGATTTGATAGCTATTTACAGAATCATGAAAGGCATAGAAATTACTGATAGAGAGAATCTGATAAAATGGGATGACAGAAATACAAGAGGACACGGAAAGAAAATAAAAAAAGACAACTATAGAAGAGATTTGAAAAAGAACAGCTTTCCTCTCAGAGCAATAGTCAGTTGGAACAAGTTAGATGAGAAAGTGGTGTGTGCAAAAACAATACATGAATTTAAAAATAGTTTAGATAAAATGAGATATGAAGACGGGACCTCACGAGCATAGCTCCCCTTCCCGTAAAATACAACTAGGTAAATACAACTAGGTAAATACACTTTCAACGAACGGACGGCTTGAAGAACGCTCTGAAGAAAAGTGCAGATTGTGGATACCAACGCAAAGAGAAGTGCCTTTTTGTATTTGCAGGGGGGGGGGAAATTGCTCGTGAGGTAGTGGGAAAGTAAGGAAAGAGGAGAGGGGGAG
The DNA here is from genome assembly GCF_046742065.1 of Oratosquilla oratoria. NCBI lineage: Eukaryota > Metazoa > Arthropoda > Malacostraca > Stomatopoda > Squillidae > Oratosquilla > Oratosquilla oratoria. The sequence goes on along the minus strand of NC_134809.1, from coordinate 22,712,191 downwards.
GGATTGCTGGGGAAATGGAAGGTAATGAGGAGGTGGAGGAAATGGCCCTGACGGGCCGCCGTAAGGTAGACAAACGACCCCAAGACGAGTTGGATGATAACATGTCTAATAGGAATGTGAAGATTAGAGGTATAGATAGGAGCAATATAGCAGAAAGTGATGAGAATATTTTCAAGGGATTTAAAGAGAGTGGGGGGGACACAAACCCCCCCCGACTGACAAGACTAGAGAAGAAGGTTGATAAGGTGATCGAGGACTTGGAGAGTAGGTTAGGTCATATGAACACCATTTTAAAAAGGGTTGAAAGATTGGAAGAACTGGAAAAGGCGAATAAAAACTTAACTGATGAAATAGAAGAACTAAAAAGACAGTGAAGAGAGGTAAAGGGGGAGAATGAAGAATTGAAGAAGAATAGTAAAGAAAACAGAGAAACAATAGCTAAAGAAAGTAAAAATTGGAAGCAAACCCAAGAAGGAAATAAGATTTCATTCACTGACATAGTCAAACAGCAATTGAAAGAACATACTGAAGACTCAGTTATTAAAGTGATGAGACAAAAGGAGAATATAGTAAGGGATTTAGCAGACAAGAAGAAATGTATAATTATATTAGGAATGGAAGAGAAACACAACACAGATAGAACCACAAGAATCAAAGAGGAAAATGAAAAAGTAAGCCAATTACTAGAATCAGTTCAGGAAGATGAACCAGGAATTATGAAACAAATCGAAGAGAAATTTAGACTCGGAAAGTATAGCACAGACAAGACCAGACCAATTAAGATTAAATTCAAGTCACAAACAACGGCAGAGAATATCTTATCCAAAACAGGGAAACTAGCAACAAGTGAACAACACAAAAAGATATGGATAAAAAGAGAAATGAATAAAGAGGAAAGAGAGGAAGAAAAGCAGAAAAGACTGGAAGCTAAGACAAAAAACGAGAACAGAACGGAGTCAGAGAAAGAGAGATTCTATTGGAGAGTAGTGAACATGAAACTAAGGAAGTTCGACATACAAAAGAAAAACATAAGGGAAACAGAGAACACAATGGAAGTGGCAGAAAACTAAGAGTGTCTTACACAAATATAGATGGATTAATAACAGGATTGAATGAGCTGAATGATTATTTGAAAGAAAAAGAACCGGACATAATGGGAATTGTAGAAACAAAATTAAAAGGCCCACTACCACCCAACAGTGTAGGACATGATACATACAATTATTGGATTAGAAACAGAGAGAAAAAACAAGGGGGTGGAGTTATGTTCCTGACTAAGAAGGATATAAACGTGAAAGGTGTCATATATGGAAAGAATACAGTAGAGATGATTATGATAGAAGTGGAAGACAGAGATAAGAAGAGCAGAAAATTTGTGATCAATTATGTGCCTCCGAAAACAGCCTCATGGGAGGAGAGTGAATATAAAAGTATGCTAGAGGACACAAAGATAGCATTAACTAAAATAATGGAAGACGGAGGAAGAATAGTTATGATGGGCGACTTTAATTGCAAAGAAATCTGCTGGGAAGAAATGACAGTAAAGAGTGGTGATGACTCATGGGGAAATGCTCTACTTGAGATAATTACTGACCATTCAATGACACAATGGATACAAGAGAACACTAGGTATAGAAATGAAGAAGAACCATCGAGGCTAGACTTAATAATTACATCTGAACCTAGAATAGTGGACAAGATTGAATATAAAACACCAATAGGTAAAAGTGACCACATATTGATTGAACTGGAACTTAATGAAGAAAAATATATGAAAAGAAATGAACAATATAGAAAAGGAAGAATGATGTATGAAAAAACAAACTTTGATAAAATAAGAGAATTCTTACAACAAGAAAACTGGGAAGAAATATACAAAGAAGAAACATCAGTGGAAGAGAAATGGAATATTTTGACAAAAATTTACAAAAAAGGAGTGGAAAAGTATGTCCCAAGACAAAAACAAGAAAAAGAATATGTAAAATGCTGGTACAACAAAAGTTGTAGGGAGTTAAAAGACAAAAGAGACAAAGCCTGGACCAGATGGAAAAAAGACAGAAGACCTGAAAAATGGAAAATATATACTGGTTATAGAAATGAATATGTACAAAAGTGCAGAGAGAAAAAAAGAAAATATGAAAAAGATGTTATAGAAAAGTGTAAAGATCAACCAAAACTATTCTACAGATTTGTAAACAATAAACTGAAAAACAAACAAGACTTGGAGAAATTGAGACAAGGAGGAGTTGAATACACTGAGGAAATGGAAATGGCAGAAATTATGAACAAACATTTTAAATCAGTGTTTACAAGGGAAAATATACAACCTGAAGAGATTGAGTGGAAAGAAAAAGTCCCCCCTATGGAAGAAATAGAAGTAACAAAGAATGAAATATTGACACACTTGGGTAATTTTGATGTCAGAAAATCGCATGGGCCAGATGAAATAGCAAACTGGATTCTGAAAGAATGCAGGAATGAACTGGCAGACAAAATACATAGCATAATAAGCAGTTCCTTAAAAGAAGGAAAAGTTCCAGAAGATTGGAAAAAAGCAAATATAGTACCTATATATAAAGGAGGAAATAAAGAAGAACCTACCAACTATAGACCAGTCTCTCTAACAAGTACAATAGCAAAAATTTGTGAAAGAATTATCAAAAGTAGATGGGTAAAATACTTGGAAAAAAACAACGTACTAAATCCAAGGCAATTTGGATTCAGACAAGGACGGTCATGCGTCACCAATTTAATATGTTTCTATTCAAGGCTAATAAATATAATACAAGAAAGAGATGGATGGGCTGATTGTGCATTTCTAGACCTAAAAAAAGCTTTTGACAAAGTACCACATAAGAAGTTGCTTAAGAAATTAGAATATGAAGGAGGAATACAAGGTAAATTGCTAAATTGGATGGAAGACTTTTTGCAAGAAAGAAAAATGAGAGTAGTGATAAGAGATCAGCACTCAAAATGGAATGAAGTAATAAGCGGTGTCCCGCAGGGAACAGTTCTGGCCCCAATAATGTTTGCTATATATATTAATGATATGGATGAAGGAATTGAAAGCTATATGAGCTTCTTTGCAGATGATGCAAAACTACTGAAAAGAGTGAAAACTGAAGAAGATTGTGAATCACTACAGAGGGATCTAAATAAAGTACAAGAATGGAGTAGGAAGTGGGAGATGGAGTTCAATACAAAAAAGTGTAGTATAATGGAATTTGGAAAAAGCAAAAATAGAATAACAGGATCATATAATTTGGGAGAAGAAGGAATAAAAAAAGTAGAAAATGAGAAGGACCTGGGAGTCATTGTTATGAATAATATGTCACCTGAGAAACATATAAATAAGATTTTTGGAGAAACTTATAATTTAATAAGAACAATCAAAGTGGCATTTACATACCTGGATGAAGAAATGGTGAGGAAAATCCTAATCACCCTGATAAGACCAAGATTAGAATATGCAGCAACGATATGGTCACCAAGTACAAAAAAATGTATAAAAAAACTTGAAAGAATACAAAGAGCAATCACAAAACTGGCACCAACACTCTCAAAACTATCATATGAAGAGAGACTACAAAAACTTAAACTACAGACACTAGAGCAAAGAAGAGAGAGAGGAGATTTGATAGCTATTTACAGAATCATGAAAGGCATAGAAATTACTGATAGAGAGAATCTGATAAAATGGGATGACAGAAATACAAGAGGACACGGAAAGAAAATAAAAAAAGACAGCTATAGAAGAGATTTTAAAAAGAACAGCTTTCCTCACAGAGCAATAGACAGTTGGAACAAGTTAGATGAGAAAGTGGTGTGTGCAAAAACAATACATGAATTTAAAAATAGTTTAGATAAAATGAGATATGAAGACGGGACCCCACGAGCATAGCTCCCCTTCCCGTAAAATACAACTAGGTAAATACAACTAGGTAAATACACACACACACACTTTCAGCGAACGGACGGCTTGCAGAGCGCTCTGAAGAAAAGTGCAGATTGTGGATACCAACGCAAAGAGAAGTGCCTTTTTGTATTTGCAGGGGGGGGGGAAATTGCTCGTGAGGTAGTGGGAAAGTAAGGAAAGAGGAGAGGGGGAGGGATTGCTGGGGAAATGGAAGGAAATGAGGATGTGGTGGACTTGGCCCAGGCAGACGGGCGTAAGGTCAACATGAAAAGACCACCGGACCAGCTCAGTGATGACGAAATGGCAAATAAAAATGTAAAGATTAGAAGTATAGAGAGGAGCAATACAGAAGAAAGTGACGAGAATATGTTCCAGGGATTTAAAGAGGGTGGGGGGGACACAACCCCCCCCCCCCGACTGATAAGACTAGAGGAGAGAGTTGATAAGGTGATCGAGGACTTGGAGCGTAAGTTAGGTAACGTAGACTCCATCTTCCAAAGAATTGAAAGGTTGGAACAACTAGAGAAGGCTAACAGAAACTTAACTGAAGAAATAGAGGACCTAAAAAGACAGTTAGGAAATGTAAAGGAGGAGAATGAGAAATTGAAGAAGAATAGTAATGAAAACAAAGAGAAAATAGCTACAGAAGCTAAAAATTGGAGAATAACTCAAGAAGGGAATAAGGTTTCATTCACTGACATAGTCAAACAGCAATTGAAAGAACATAATGAAGACTCAGTTATTAAAGTGATGAGACAGAAGGAGAATATAGTAAGAGAATTAGCTGACAAAAAGAAATGTATAATTATATTAGGAATGGAAGAGAAACATAACCCAGATAGAACCGCAAGAATCAAGGAGGAAAATGAAAGAGTAAGCAGTTTATTAAAATTAGTCCAGGAAGATGAACCAGAAATTATAAAGGAAATTGAGGAAAAATTCAGACTCGGAAAATATAGTACAGATAAGACCAGACCAATTAAGATTAAATTCAGGTCACAAACAACAGCAGAGAAAATTCTATCCAAGACAGGGAAACTAGCAACAAATGATCAATATAAAAAGGTATGGATAAAAAGAGAAATGAATAAGGAGGAAAGAGAGGCAGAAAAGCAGAAAAGAATTGAAGCTAAGGCAAAAAACGAGGAAAGAACGGAGTCAGAGAAAGAGAGATTCTATTGGAGAGTAGTGAACATGAAAATAAAGCAGTTCGACATACTAAAGAAAAACATAAGGGAAACAGAGAATACAATGGAAGTGGCAGAAAACTAAGAGTGTCTTACACAAATATAGATGGATTGATAACAGGATTGAATGAACTGAATGATTATTTGAAAGAAAAAGAACCGGACATAATGGGAATTGTAGAAACAAAATTAAAAGGCCCACTACCACCCAACAGTGTAGGACATGATACATACAATTATTGGATTAGAAACAGAGAGAAAAAACAAGGGGGTGGAGTTATGTTCCTGACTAAGAGGGATATAAACGTGAAAAGTGTCATATATGGAAAGAATACAGTAGAGATGATTATGATAGAAGTGGAAGACCGAGATAAGAAGAGCAGAAAATTTGTGATCAATTATGTGCCTCCGAAAACAGCCTCATGGGAGGAGAGTGAACATAAAAGTATGTTAGAGGACACAAAGATAGCATTAACTAAAATAATGGAAGACGGAGGAAGAATAGTTATGATGGGCGACTTTAATTGCAAAGAAATCTGCTGGGAAGAAATGACAGTAAAGAGTGGTGATGACTCATGGGGAAATGCTCTACTTGAGATGATTACTGACCATTCAATGACACAATGGATACAAGAGAACACTAGGTATAGAAATGAAGAAGAACCATCGAGGCTAGACTTAATAATTACATCTGAACCTAGAATAGTAGATAAGATTGAATATAAAACACCAATAGGTAAAAGTGACCACATATTGATTGAACTGGAACTTAATGAAGAAAAATATATGAAAAGAAATGAACAATATAGAAAAGGAAGAATGATGTATGAAAAAACAAACTTTGATAAAATAAGAGAATTCTTCCAACAAGAAAACTGGGAAGAAATATACAAAGAAGAAACAACAGTGGAAGAGAAATGGAATATTTTGACAAAAATTTACAAAAAAGGAGTGGAAAAGTATGTCCCTAGACAAAAACAAGAAAAAGAATATGTAAAATGCTGGTACAACAAAAGTTGTAGGGAGTTAAAGGACAAAAGAGACAAAGCCTGGAACAGATGGAAAAAAGACAGAAGACCTGAAAAATGGAAAATATATACTGGTTATAGAAATGAATATGTACAAAAGTGCAGAGAGGAAAAAAGAAAATATGAAAAAGATGTTATAGAAAAGTGTAAAGATCAACCAAAACTATTCTACAGATTTGTAAACAATAAACTGAAAAACAAACAAGACTTAGAGAAATTAAGACAAGGAGGAGTTGAATACACTGAGGAAATGGAAATGGCAGAAATTATGAACAAACATTTTAAATCAGTGTTTACAAGGGAAAATATACAACCTGAAGAGATTGAGTGGAAGGAAAAAGTCCCCCCTATGGAAGAAATAGAAGTAACAAAGAATGAAATATTGACACACTTGGGTAATTTTGATGTCAGAAAATCGCATGGGCCAGATGAAATAGCAAACTGGATTCTGAAAGAATGCAGGAATGAAGTGGCAGACAAAATACATAGCATAATAGGCAGTTCCTTAAAAGAAGGAAAAGTTCCAGAAGATTGGAAAAAAGCAAATATAGTACCTATATATAAAGGAGGAAATAAAGAAGAACCTACCAACTATAGACCAGTCTCTCTAACAAGTACAATAGCAAAAATATGTGAAAGAATTATCAAAAGTAGATGGGTAAAATACTTGGAAAAAAACAACGTACTAAACCCAAGGCAATTTGGATTCAGACAAGGACGATCATGCGTCACCAATTTAATATGTTTCTATTCAAGGCTAATAGATATAATACAAGAAAGAGATGGATGGGCTGATTGTGCATTTCTAGACCTAAAAAAAGCTTTTGACAAAGTACCACATAAGAAGTTGCTTAAGAAATTAGAATATGAAGGAGGAATACAAGGTAAATTGCTAAATTGGATGGAAGACTTTTTGCAAGAAAGAAAAATGAGAGTAGTGATAAGAGATCAGCACTCAAAATGGAATGAAGTAATAAGCGGTGTCCCGCAGGGAACAGTTCTGGCCCCAATAATGTTTGCTATATATATTAATGATATGGATGAAGGAATTGAAAGCTATATGAGCTTCTTTGCAGATGATGCAAAATTACTGAAAAGAGTGAAAACTGAAGAAGATTGTGAATCACTACAGAGAGATCTAAATAAAGTACAAGAATGGAGTAGGAAGTGGGAGATGGAGTTCAATACAAAAAAGTGTAGTATAATGGAATTTGGAAAAAGCAAAAACAGAATAACAGGATCATATAATTTGGGAGAAGAAGGAATAAAAAAAGTAGAAAATGAGAAGGACCTGGGAGTCATTGTTATGAATAATATGTCACCTGAGAAACATATAAATAAGATTTTTGGAGAAACTTATAATTTAATAAGAACAATCAAAGTGGCATTTACATACCTGGATGAAGAAATGGTGAGGAAAATCCTAATCACCCTGATAAGACCAAGATTGGAATATGCAGCAACGATATGGTCACCAAGTACAAAAAAATGTATAAAAAAACTGGAAAGAATACAAAGAGCAATTACAAAACTGGCACCAACACTCTCAAAACTATCATATGAAGAGAGACTACAAAAACTTAAACTACAGACACTAGAGCAAAGAAGAGAGAGAGGAGATTTGATAGCTATTTACAGAATCATGAAAGGCATAGAAATTACTGATAGAGAGAATCTGATAAAATGGGATGACAGAAATACAAGAGGACACGGAAAGAAAATAAAAAAAGACAGCTATAGAAGAGATTTTAAAAAGAACAGCTTTCCTCACAGAGCAATAGACAGTTGGAACAAGTTAGATGAGAAAGTGGTGTGTGCAAAATCAATACATGAATTTAAAAATAGTTTAGATAAAATGAGATATGAAGACGGGACCCCACGAGCATAGCTCCCCTTCCCGTAAAATACAACTAGGTAAATACAACTAGGTAAATACACACACATATATATATATATATATATATATATATATATATATATATATATATATATGTATATATATATATATATATATATTTGTTTATATATATATATATATATATATATATATATATATATATATATATCACTGAATGGGTCCCAGTGATTAGAGATACATTTTAACACCCGAAACGCACTTTGATTCTAAGACATCACAGTTCAGTTTCAGCATGCTGGCCTGTGATGGCTTAGAATTAAAGTGCATTGCGGATGTTTAAATATATATATATATATATATATATATATATATATATATATATATATATATATATATATATATATATATGTATGTATGGGTGTGGGTGCGCGCGCGCATGCGCTTGGTACGAATGCGTGACTGAGTGTATCTTATCTCGCTTGGTTTGGCTGAGAAAGGTCGTGCCCAGGATTATCTCTTCGACGTTTCTATTTTTTTTTTTTTCCTTTGTCGTGCTATATAGAAAATTTCATGTGTAGCAATGTAATGAGCAAGGGTACATCAAAACATGTGGAGAAAACTCGGGGAAATAGCGAAGAGAAATCACGAAAACTAAATATATATATATATATATATATATATATATATATATATATATAAATATATATATATATATATATATATATATATTTGTAGTCAGGTCTAAGCAGTCCAGCACTCCCTAATATCTTATTACTAGAAGGATAAACTCAAGTGTATGTATGCATCGGTTTCCTATAATTTATTTCAGCCCCCCTCCCCTGAGGTTGGGAAACGCTGCCATAAATAAAAAGAGAGAGGATATACCATGGAAATGCACACCTTCGCGATTTATAAATTGATTTTTTTTTTATTGGAGGATATTAATGTAATGTCTTTTTGTTGGCGGAAATTGATAAATTGATCGGAGCTGCGACGCTAGTTTCGAGACGCCGTGGTTATGTCGTCTGACCAGTCCCGTGCAATGATGTCATTTCCTTCCTGCAACGACCATGATGACATTTAAGGTTACTGAATGCATACCCCATAGGAGGCTAGGTTAGACTAGACCAATTTATAAGAGTTCTGTTAGTTCATCTTCTACAACAAACAAAAACAAGCATGGCGTCTCGAAGCTCGTTGACACCCGAGTTGTTGCTATTGTATAGCTTTTAGCATTTTTTATTTTATTTCCGCCAATAAAAGCAGTACGTTGGTGTATTATAATCTTCAAAATTAACATTTGATTTTCCATTGCCATAAGGGCCATTGGGAAAGAGGGGAATGTCTGTTGAGGAAGGACGGGAGAGGACAGATGGTGTGAATGGAGAATGGTTGTGTATGGATGATGCTGTGATGCATGAGGGGGAATGGGTGGGGGTGAGGGAGTATGTATGAGAAATAAATTGATACAGCCCAAAAGGATTTCTCCCTGTCTTCTTTTCTGCATGAGGAGATGAGGGTTGCTGATATAATGAAGTGGCCTTGCTGTGAATGTGCTGTGTCATGCAACACTGCTTCTGACCCAGGGCAGTGGACAAGGTGAAGGGATGACCCATCATCCAGGAGGTACCAAGATATGAGGGAGGGTAGAGGGGAGTGGAGTATGTTGGGGATGGAAAGGGTGGGAATGGTTTCTATGCCTTTTTTTTTTTTTTTTTTTTTTGCTACCTCCCTTGTAAGGGGAAAAAACCTTTGGTGTATGTATGTATGTATATAATATAAAGTGTGCAATTCTTTAGGTTTACCAGAAAAAAACTGAGTGAACTGTAGATCATGTGACCAGTTAGTGTTTTGTTGTACATTAATCTTGCTTCTCTGTGTTTCTCATTACTCACATCATTTTGTTCTTTAAGTTCAAACTATTAGTAAGTGACCGCATATTAATAGAGTTCAGACTTAAAGAATAAAATGATGTGAGATGAAATGAGAAACATAGAAAAGGAAGATTAATGTACAACAAAATAGAAAAATTGTTCAAAACGCTAACTGGGAAAAATGTTCAAATGAAGAAACAAAGATGGAAGAGAAAGGAACATATTTAAATGAAGAAACAAAGATGGAAGAGAAATGGAACATATTTAAATGAAGAAACAAAGATGGAAGAGAAATGGAACATATTTAAATGAAGAAACAATGATGGAAGAGAAATGGAACATATTTAAATGAAGAAACAAAGATGGAAGAGAAATGGAACATATGTTAAGATAAATACAAGGAAGGAACAGATAAATATGTACCAAAGAAGAAGCAAAAAAGGGTTTAAATAGAGTGTTGGTATAACAGAAAGTGTAGTGATGCTAAAGATAGAAGACACAAAGCTTGGAAAAGATGGAAAAAAAGACAAAAAAATGACCAAATGGCAAACATACATCAAACTGAGAAAAAAGAAATTACAAAAAAAGATATACTGTACAAGAATACCTCCCTATATGACCGAGTGTTATAAAGTAGGTAAAACTAATGTTGGATGTATGTGAAAGCCCCAGGCAAAAATTGAGGATGGGGTTGACAGGGTCCATGACCGCAATCCCCCATTTACATGCAAAACCCACCTTGATATACAAATTTTCATGTTGTGACCAGTCAGCTGGGAACACAACTCGGTTGTATAGTGAAGTATTCCTGTAATAGATAACTGCAAGGACCAACCTAAACTATTTTACAGATATGTAAATGATAAACTAAAAGACCATCAAGAAATAGTGAAACTGCAAAGGAAATAAAGAATATATAGATGATGTAGAAATGCTGAAGTTATGATCGGACATTTTAGGTCTGTATTTACAATTGAAAACTCACAAATATGGGATGAAGGACAGTGAGGAAGGTCCCCCGAAATGAGAGAAATAACAGTGACACTGAAAGAAATAAGGGACTAAATAAAAAACCTTGACGTCAGAAAGTCACACGGGTCCGATGGAATTGCAAACTGGATATTGAGAGAATCAATTGATGAACTAACGTACAAAATACACAAGATAATTGACTTCTCATTCTAAGAAGGAAGAGTACCACAAGATTGGAGAAAAGCAAATATTGCACCAATATACAAAGGAGGAGACAAAGAAAATCCAACAAACTATAGACCAGTATTCCTTACAAGCACAGTAGCAAAAATATGCAAAAAAGTTATTAGTAATAAATGGATGAAACACATGGTAAAGAACAAAATACTTAATCCTAAACAATTTGATTTTAGAAGTGGAAGATCATTTACCACAAATTTACTAATAGGCTTTTGACAAAGTACTACTCAAAAAGCGACTAAGAAGAATTGAAATAATAGGTGAAATACAAGGAAAGTTATTGGAATGGATGAAAGATTTCTTGAACAGAAGAAAAATGAGGGTGGTAATTAGAGACAAGAACTCAAATTGGGAAGATATGATAATTGGAGTCCCACAAGGCTCTGTTTTGGCTTCGATAATGTTTGCTATTTATATAGATGATATGGAAGAAGGTGTGGAATGTTATATGAACTTCTTTGCAGATGATGGGAAACTACTCAGGTGAGTAAGTACAGAGGAAGACTGCAAATCTTTTCAAGAAGACCTAGACAAAGTCTGAAAACGGAGTCAGAAGTGCGAAGTGAACTTCAACATTAAGAAATGTTGCATAATGGAATTTGGAGAAAGCAAAAATAGAATATCATGTTAATATAAAATTGATACAAAGGAAGTAAAAAAGTAAACTCGGAAAGAGACCTAGGAGTAACTATCTCAAATGACATGACACCAGACAATCACGTCAACAAATTAATCGGAGAAACTTTCAACTTATTGAGATCAATGAAAGTAACCTTTGACTATATGGATGAAGAAATGGTAAAGAAAATACTAGTTACACTGATAAGACCAAAATTAGAATATGCTGCGACACTATGGACACCTAGTTAAAAGAAGAAAACAAAAAAATAGAAAGAATTCAAACAACAACAACAAAGATGGCACCAACACTCTCCAATTTGACATACAAAGATTGGATAGACTAAATCTACCAACCCTGGAACAAAGAAGAGAAAGAGGTGATTTGCTAACCATCTACAGAATTATGAAAGGGATGGAGATTCTTGATAGAGATGACTTTAAATTGGGGCAGAAGAAAACAAAAGGATATGAGAAGAAACTTGAGGAACTTGGGAGATATTATTTACACCCTCAACTACATGTACACCTTAAAGCTCTCCCCTAAATTACTGGACCTTTTCATATCATTGGACAGGAGTCAAATTATAAAGTCAAAGCACTCAGGTTGCACAAACTTAGAGGCCATATTGCAACAGAGAATGTTCCATCATCAGTTGGTACCTACTATAAAGGACCCTCACCAACCCTCTCAATTTCTCCCCCCTACTCCTCTCCCCTGTTACAACCTTTGCAGTTGAGCCACCCCTATTTTGTAGATGACGCAAAACTACTAAAAAAAAAAAGTATGGAAAAATATTGTGAATCGCTACAGAGAGATCTGAATAAGGTCTGGAAATGGAGTCAGAAGTGGAAAGTGGATTTAAATCAACTTTAAGAAATGTAGTATAATGGAATTTGGAAAAAGTAAAAAAAGAATATCAGGATAATATAAAATTGGTGCAAAGGAAAAGTTGGTTCCGAAAAGGACCCAGGAGTAATCATCAACCCAGACAAGCAGATAAACAAAATAGTTGGAGAAACCTACAATTTGTTAAGATCAATAAAGGTGGCTTTTAATTACTTGGATGAGGAAATGGTAAAGAAAATACTAGTCACACTGATAAGACCAAGATTGGAGTATGCAGTGACACTATGGACACCCAGTACAAAAAAGAATACAAGGAAAATAGAAAGAATCCAAAGAGCAATGACAAAGATGGCCCCAACACTTTCAAAACTGACATATGAGCAAAGATTGTCTAAACTGGAACTACCAACCCTGGAACAAAGAAGCGAAAGAGATGATCTGTTGGCCATTTACAGAATTATGAAAGGCATGGAAGTCCTTGATAGAGAAGACTTACTAAATTGGGATAGAAGGCAGGGGACATGGGGACATGAAAAGAAACTCAAAAAGGACAGTTATAGAAGAGATCTGAAAGAACAGCTTACCACACAGAGTGGTGGATGTCTGGAACAAATTGGACAGAACAACAGTGTGTGCAAACAACCATACATGAATTTAAGAACAAACTATGTGTTGCAAGATACAGATGGGTCACCATGAGCATAGCTCCCCTTCCCGTAGAATACAATTTGGTAAATACACACATACACCCTTACAGGAAAATTCCAGACATCCAGCCTTGGTGCAACCTAAGATAGGTCATATAACTAGAAAAATCAATGTAAGCATCGGGAGTTTATTGAATGTAGTTGGAAAGGCATATGGGAGGGTGTTACCGGTAATTGACAGGACTAGGAAAAGAACATAGGGAGTGATTGGTGAGAAAGTGTGGGTTTAAAAAAGGTAAAGGTGTATGGATCAAATTTTTGTTATATAGATTTGCAAGAAGTTTTTGGTAAAATGTATGGATGATTTTTGGGCCCTTATGAATTTAGAAAAGGATTATGAAAGGGTAGACAGGAAGGACTTGTGAGAAGTATTTCAGATATGTGGGATAGGAAGAAAGCTGTAAAGGGCTTTCAAATTTTTTTACATTATTAGTAGAGGTTGTATTAGGATTTAGAATGGTGAGAATGAATGGTTTGAAGAGAAGGTTGGGTTGCACAAGTGTTGTGTTATATCACCTGGCTGTCCAATGTGTAGATGGATGAATTGGCACAGGAGGTAGATGTGAGGGTGATGGGCAGAGGATATGGATATGGTTAGAGTGACTGGAGGGACATGGGAGGCGAGTCAGCTGTTACTGGGTATTTGCTGATGATACTGCACTTGTGTGGTGGGGGTAGAGGAGGAGTAGTTGGTGATGGAATTTTTGGGAAATGTGAAGTAAGAGGAAATTGAAATTAAATATTGCTAAAAGTATGGTGATGAGATGTACAAGAGATGAAGTTGGAGGTTTGTCTTAAAGGAGAGATTAGATGAAGTGGATAGTTTTAAGTAGTTGGGTCACATTTAGCATAGAATAGAGGAGTAGGGATTGAGGTAAATGTAGTATGAGGGGAGCAAGTAAATGCTTTGTGGTAATGAAAAGTGTCATAAGAAATAGATATCTAGGGAAAGAGGTGAAGAGGTAACTATGAAAGGGTGATTGTGCCTATGACACTGTATGGGACAGAGACTTTGAATTAAAGAAATATGTGTTTGATAAGTAGGATGGGGGTTACTAGGATGGATAGAGTAAGAATTGTGGAGAGCAGGGATGGAAAAGGAGTTGGCAGATAGGGTAGATGAAAGAATACTTGGATGATTTGGGTGCATGGAAAGAATGAGGAAAGACTAGCAAAAGGAGTGTTGAAAGTGGATTGAGTGAATTTGAGGGGAAGACCAAGAATGAAGTGGATGGGATGAAAGGAACCTTGAATAAAAGGGGAATGTCTGTTGAAGAGGAAAGGGAGAAGGGAAGAGATAGGTATGAGTAGAGAATGGTTGTGAATGGAATATAGATTGATGTGGCTTGAGGGGATTTTTCCTCATTTACTCAAATTCCACACAAGGGGACAAGGAGGAATGTCATCGAAATGAAAAAGCTGGCCCTACTGTAGATATGCAATGTCTTGCTTCTGACCCAGGACATACAGGGAACAGGAATGACCCCTTATCCACAAGGAGCCGAGATGAAAGGGAAATGGGAGTAAGATGGGCTGGTGGGGGAGTGCATGCTCTGCTTCCAGCTGATTACTTCCTTTATAAGAGTGAATAAGCCTATTGGTATATAGATTGACAGATGTTCAATAATGTGTTGCCCCAATTTTCTTCACTTCCTTCTCCCATGGTACCTCACTACAGTTAAAGTCACCTATTAGAGTTACAGTATAATCTCACTTTTTCCATGAACCTTTCCAGTTTCTTAGATGTGTTTCTTATTAATTTTTTGTACTCTTTTTCATTTCATGCTCTCATCTTCAAGGGATGTATGCCATATTCTCTCCACCACACCTCACTTGTAATTCTTTTGTTGTCTTAGCCATTCCCCCCATCTCCACTTCCACATCAATGGTTATTTTCAGTGCTATCACATCACTTCTTATTTTTCCTCTCCTGTCTCCTCCCCATTTTGTTCAGCCATCTGAAATCAATATTCCCATTGAATATGATTTCTTCAAAATAAATTATGCCTGGCCCTTTTTCATTTGTTTTTCCTAATTTTGCTGATATCAACCCATTAATATTGAACTAGTCTTGCAACTCCTTGTACATTTTTGTCTAACCTAAATACTTGTATTTCTTCATGCCTGGCTTTCATTGCCAATAATTGTTTGTACTGTTTCTTTTGCTTTCTTTGTATTCTTTTCTTGTAAATGTTATCCTTGCCATCCTACCACTATAATACATTTTCATTAGGCTATCCCTTCCTTTATCATTGTTTCTTTATATTTAAGCACCATTATTGCTCCCACATATTCCTATTTTTATTTTTGCTGTTCCATAATCTCTCATAACAATACTTATTCTTTTTGTAACTTTAATCTTTTCTACCTTTTGATTTGTCTAATATTTTTATAATTTTCTCTAGTCCACTCTTTGCTTTGCTTTACACTGTCCGACAACTTAATTTTCTCTTCTATTAACACGTTCACCCTCAACGTGATAATGCCATCTCATTCAATTTACTTTACAAATAAGCTGTTTTAACTATTTGATCAAACACATTTATTTATTTATTTTTTATTTTTTTATTATTATTATTATTTTTTTTATATATCTCATTCATTCATTGTTACTATTGTCTTTGGTGGATAAAAATTACCGAGCTCAAGTATAAATTTTTTGTGATGTGAATGCATTGGATGAAAGTATGCAGGGCTGGCCCTTCTGACCTGAGAGAAAAACGGCACACATAGAAGTGGGCATAGGTTGGAGTGAGCACAGGCAGTGCTTTGTGAGGGTATGAGGTGAAACATACGCGGGAGTGAAGTTGAAAGGATGCAAATGTAGGAGAAAGCTGGGTTTAGATATAGTGGAAAAGATTAGGTGGTGTGAAAGAGAGGCCACCTAACAATGCCATCAACACAGGTAAGTAACATATTTAATAATCAACATCGTCTTCCTGACCACTGTCAATAACCAATTCAGTATGTTCATTTCTTCGCAACATAATTTTGAAGTATGTTCCAGTTTATGGTATTATTGCTTCAGGTTCTGTGTGAATTATATGAGCAGAAAAAATATCAATACAGAGAGTCCTCCTTATATGGTAATTCTTTATCAGGTAAATTCACAGTTACGGTATTTGGTAATTACTACCCTCGATTCTATTTACAGTAAGAAAAATTCACAGATACGGTATCCGCTCGTGTTTTGGAGGTAAAATTAGATATTTTGAAGAGGAAAGAGCAGGGAGAAGGTACGGTTGCCATAAGTCGAAACTCGGGTTCGGTATATGGTAATTTCAATTTGCAGTAAGGTTTTCAGGAATGATGTACCGTATAACGAGGACTCACTGTAAAGTGTTATGTGAAAAGGAAGTAATAGATATATTTCTTGTTGCAGAAAAATAATGGACAAAAGAGCAAGGTAAGCTGTAAGAAATTTCCACTACTAAAACAAGAACTGCACGCAACACCAAATTATATTTTAGGCTAGTATATAGAATGAGAAATGAGGTAACACATAGAGCAGGGATAAAAAAGTAAAGAAAAAATGGCATTTAGGGTTGATCAGAGAACACTGGGATGGTTTGGGCTTATGGAAGGAGTGAAGACTAGCAAAAAAGTGTGGAAAGTAGAGCTGAGAATGAGTTGGATTGGAATACCAAAAATGGGGTGGATGGATGAGGTGAGTGGGGCCTTGAATACAAGGGGAATGTCTGTTGAGCAGGGAAAAGAGAGTGCAAAAGAGAGATGTGGATGGATGAGAAATTTATGTTTCCTGAAGAGGGGTGATGTCAGTATGTAAAGAAGCAATGGGAGGTGAACCAGCTTTGGCTCTCAGACCTTGCAGTAGAGTTGCTGTGTCCTGCTGCATTGCTTCTAACTGGTGTGGTGAGTAGAGAGTAGGTGACTTCATCCATAAGAAGCCAAGATAAAATTGAAAACTAATGGGAGTGATATGGATGGAAGCTGGGTTTATACCATGCTGGCCCCCTATTAGGGAGAAAATGCCTTTTGGTATATGTATGTTTTCATACAAAAAAGAAATAGTAATAAAATATATATATATATATATATATATATATATATATATATATATATATATATATGTATATATATATATATATATATATGTATATATATATATATATGTCTACATATATATATATATATATATATATATCTAGATGTATATATATATAATATGTATATATATGTATATATATATACACACTAGCCAAATTACCCCTGCATTGCTGTGGGCAAATGATGATCATTTTAATTTTGATAGCATTTGTGGAGAAAAGTTACACATATCAATATAAAAGATAACACAAATAAAATGTTATGAAAGAAAAAAATAAATTTGAGGAGGGAGAAGCCCTTTGGAAAATACATTTGGCTGTAAGAGAAGAATTGAACTAGTTTTTTATTATCTTTGTGACTTGCTAGGTAAGACCACCCGCTTGCATGGGATCGGTTTTTGTGGGAGGGGAAGAATGTCTGTAAGAAAATGAAAAGATAGTAGAGCATAGTACCACCTGCAAAAAATTAAAATTAAAATAACCAATATTTCAACATTTGGTAAAATTATACAATCATTTTACATTTACATTCTCCTTACAAAGGCGATCATAGTTTGTTGCAACATTAATTTCACAAATATAAATAATATGAACACATGCAATGGTTTGTTTAATAATAGAATTTTTTTTTTTACAAAATGACAGTTCTGTTAAGGGGAGACTACAGTAGTGGCATGTTACCCCACCATACCCCTTTAACCCTTAACCCTTCCCAAAATAATATATATTTTTTTAAATGAAATATAGTTATCCAAGTACCTGGAGTGATAGGGTATCAGAATATATATGGTTATGCAGGTCTATCTCCAAAACCCTAGGAGTTCATGTACAAACAGACAGGAGCTACTACTTTATTGTAATTTTTTTCTTCTTTTTTCTTTTTCTTTTAATTCAGTAAGTTTTGAATGTGTGGGCATGCAGAAAACTTAACCAACAATTTTTACCAAAAAAATAATTGTTTGTCAAGTTAATGCTAAGCAATGCTAAGGATATCAGGTAATCTTTAATAGGCATAAGCAAGACCTTTGATACAGTCACAAGACATACTATCAAGGAAGATCATAGCAGACATAACAACAATGGTTCTTTCTTGAACGACCTCTGGACCAATCTGGTGGCTGTAGCTAGGATCCTAAGGGCTATAGGTCTCCTGCAAGAAAATTTTGAAGCTACAGATTAATTAGGTGGGAGCTCTTATGTTTCACTTACAATCTATCCCTTTTGGATTTCATAGTCCTTTTCTCTCTAAACTCACATTTCAGTGCCAGTAGTATTTGCCTACCATCATTTCCTTCCCATCATTTTTTATATTACTGCCATTCTTTTTTAGGTTTCGTGATGAGGAGATTTGGACAACATGTGACCAGGAAGTGAGGCTAGGGGCTCGCATCACACATGAAGGCACCCAGTCTACTGTGACAGACAAGAGATTGTTTAAGACCATTTTGAAGAATGAGGAACAGCTACATTTTCTGATTGGTGAAGGAATCCATGACATGGTAGCCCATAATGTTGCCCTGAAAAAGGAAGAATGGTACAAGGATGTGAAGGCTTGCCATTGTAATAAATCTGCTCTTGTTGTGCGGGCCACTCGGGAGAAATATGTATTTGAAAATGAAGAGGCCAGGACAGATGTGATTTACAAGCTAGTTTTTGGAAGTGCAGCTTTTTTGGTGTTCATGCCCAAAGAGGAATTAGATGAAGGAGAAATTGAAGCAGTCAGGACTCATTTTATCAAACAATTCCAAGACAAAGTTCAAGAACATAGGGGCTTCAACAAATTTCACCTACGTTTTTATGCAGGTGCAGATTTCAAAATATGTTATTCATTCAAAAAGGCAATAATATCCATGAAAGAAGCAATTATAAAAACACCCCAGTATTGTATAAGTGCTTTTTATCATTCAGATATTAACAAAGTTAATGCCTGTAGTCAACACATTGTTAGAATGTCTTGTGCGGCTGATGTCAGTATGATGTCAGAAAATTATTGTACTGGAATAAGTACAAAGAATTTTCAAGATGGTAAAAGTAATCAAGATGAAAGAAGGGTGTCTTGTTTACATGGAAGTGAGAAATCTCATACCTTTCCCCAGGGTGTCCAGTCAGAGAAGTCACAAAAATTACAACCATTGATCACAGAATCCCAAGATGCACTTGGAATAGAAAGGAGGTATTATGATTCCATAGAACCAGGAGTAAAACCATTTAATATACTTGTTTTTGGTCCCAATAGCTATGCTAAGATGTGCTTCATAAATCTTGTTGCTAATTTTTCCAGATACTCAAATTCAAAAAACTCTTCTTTCTGGTATGTGTTGGAAGAGGGTCTCATGGAGGGAAGCTTACACCAACCAAATGGTTTCACAACTTTTTCATTTGTATTCAGATTAGATAGCCAGATGAAAGCTATTAACATTATTAGTTCTCCAGCTCTGAAAGATACTGCAGAAGCAATTGAAAGGACCATAGCACTCAAAGATTTTATTACTGAACTTGCACGGAGAAAATTTCCTCTTCATGCTGTTGCTCTTGTAGTGCCAGCCCAGTCGAAAGAACTCCCACCATCAGTACAGGAGATTTTGGACTTCCTTACTAATGTCTTCAGCCCAGGTGTTTATCACAATATATTGACCTTCATTGCATGCTCAGAATTGTACCATGATTTATCACCAGTAATGACAGCTAGTTGCCTCCAGAGATTAGTTCGAAAACAATGTTTTAAATTTAGTGATATGAATATTTCCCAGCTGTCCTCAGGTGGAGATGTTAAACATTTACTTAAAAGATATCAGAAGACAGGGGAAGCAGTATGGAAAGGCTTTACACAGTTTCTCACTGAGGCAACACCATTAAGAGTGGATGCAATATGGTCATCCTTGAGGAAGATGTATTCTTTGCATGCACATGAAGAGTCCTTACATAAACTAGAGATGGAAATAATTGCATTTATGGAAATGTGTAAAACACCTTCATCTGAAGGTCTGCAGCATGGAAGACGAAATGTTTGGAGTTCTGCTCAAACCCATTTTCAAATTGTAGAAGCAATGGAACCCTCACGTTTCCAAGATGTTTACTCACTTTTGCAGTGGGTTGTGGAAAACATGCAGGAATACTCTGAAGAAGATAAACATCAGTGTCTTGGTAACTTAATTGCTGGACACCCTGTAAATTTACACAAGATTGTAGCAGAAAGTATAGCTGACCTTCATGAGAAAACAGTTAATTTGTTTCATGATTTCCAAGAGACTGAAACTCTGATTGCAAACAGAAATGGTGAAAATCTTCAAAAAAACTATCCAAGGTACTTTCGCAGACTTTGTCAGTCCCTTGAAAAGAATATGTATTTCACGACACTTCAAAGGATAACGAGCTTGATCAAATCAGTTCAAGGTAACAAGCATGAGTCTGTTGAAGATAAAAGCTGCTCTTCAGTGTCCGTGACTGAATGTCTTCAGGTGCTCAAAGAAGAGGTTAAGCCAGAACATAAGTACTATATGAATTGTATGATTAGTTATTTGGAAAAAAAAGATGTATGAATACTTATTAACCACATTGAAATTTATGTACATACCAAAAGACCTCTTCCCCTCACAAGAGAGGTAGCCAGCCAAACATGCACCAACTCTCCACTCATCCACACCCATGTTTTCCATAAAAAAAAAAAAAATATATATATATATATATATATGTATGTGTATATATATATAAATATATATGTATATATATATATATGTATATATATATATATTTATATATACACACACACATACATAGATATACCATAGGCTTTTTCCCCCTTACAAGGGAGGTAGCCAAAAAGAAAAAACCATAATAACCATTCCCACCCATTCCATCCCGAATATACTCCACTCCCCTCCACCCTCCGTCCTCCCTCTTAACTTGTCACCTCCTGGATAATGGGTCATCCTTGAATCTTGACCACTGCCCTGGGTCAGAGGCAGTACCACAAGACACAGCACATCCACAGCAAGGCCCCTTCATTAAATCGGCGACCCCCCTCTCCGTCCCCTAATGCAGAAAAGGAGAAGAAGGAGAAATCTCTTCGTGCTGCATCAAATTTTCTCACACATACTACCTCATCCCCCCACCCATCCCAACTCATGCATCACAACATCATCCATATACAACCATTTTCCATTCAACCCTATCTTCTGTCCTCTCCCATCCTTCCTCAACAGACATTCCCCTCTTCCCCAGAGCCTCTTTTTCCCCATCCATCCATCTCGTCCTAGGTCACCCCCTCATGTTCGCACCCTCCACATCTGCCTTCCATACCTCTTTTACTAGTCTTTCTTCACTCATTCTTTCCATGTGTCCAAACCATCCCAAACCATCTCTTTCATCCCTATCTCCCAACTCCCTTTCCACCCCTGTTCTCCTCCTCACCTCATTTCTCACTCTATCCAACCTAGTAACCCCTATCATATTTCTCAGACACCTCACCTCAAACACATTCAAGCTCCTCTCTTCCTCTCTTATGTTATGTGTTTCTGCCCCATACAGTTCTGTTGGCACAATCACTCCTTCATACAATCTCCTCTTAGCATCCATTCCCAAATGTCTATTCCTCATTACACTTTTTAATCCACCAAGGCATTTACTCACTTCTCTCATTCTACATTCTACCTCCACTCCACCCTTTCCTGCCACATTTGTACCCTAGTATCTAAAACTATCCACTTCCTCCAGTCACTCTCCCTTAATGCTCACTTCCAGTCTGCTGCCACTTTCACCCCTTGTACATCTCATCACCTTACTTTTACCCACATTTATCTTCAACTTTCTTCTTTCACACACTCTCCCAAATTCTATCACCAACTTCCTCAATCCCTCCACTGATCCTGCTACAAACACAGTGTTGTCTGCAAACAACAGCTGGCTCACCTCCCACTTTTCTCCATTTTCTTTAAACATCTCCAATCCCTGACCCACCACCCTTGCATTTACCTCTTGCACCACCCCATCCATGTGTAAGTTATATATGTATTTACCTAGTTGTATTTTACGGGAAGGGGAGCTATGCTCGTGGGGTCCCGTCTTCATTTCTCATTTTATCTAAACAATTTTTAAATTCATGTATTGTTTTTGCACACACCACTTTCTCATCTAACTTGTTCCATCTGTCTATTACTCTGTGTGGAAAGCTGTTCTTTTTCAAATCTCTTCTATAGCTGTCTTTTTTTATTTTCTTTCCGTGTCCTCTTGTATTTCTGTCATCCCATTTTATCAGATTCTCTCTATCAGTAATTTCTATGCCTTTCATGATTCTGTAAATAGCTATCAAATCTCCTCTCTCTCTTCTTTGCTCTAGTGTCTGTAGTTCAAGTTTTTGTAGTCTCTCTTCATATGATAGTTTTGAGAGTGTTGGTGCCAGTTTTGTAATTGCTCTTTGTATTCTTTCAAGTTTTTTTATACATTTTTTGTACTTGGTGACCATATCGTTGCTGCATATTCTAATCTTGGTCTTATCAGGGTGATTAGGATTTTCCTCACCATTTCTTCATCCAGGTATGTAAATGCCACTTTGATTGTTCTTATTAAATTATAAGTTTCTCCAAAAATCTTATTTATATGTTTCTCAGGTGACATATTATTCATAACAATGACTCCCAGGTCCTTCTCATTTTCTACTTTTTTTATTCCTTCTTCTCCTAAATTATATGATCCTGTTATTCTGTTTTTGCTTTTTCCAAATTCCATTATACTACACTTTTTTGTATTGAACTCCATCTCCCACTTCCTACTCCATTCCTGTACTTTATTTAGATCTCTCTGTAGTGATTCACAATCTTCTTCAGTTTTCACTCTTTTCAATAGTTTTGCATCGTCTGCAAAGAAGCTCA
Source organism: Oratosquilla oratoria (assembly GCF_046742065.1). Taxonomy (NCBI): domain Eukaryota; kingdom Metazoa; phylum Arthropoda; class Malacostraca; order Stomatopoda; family Squillidae; genus Oratosquilla; species Oratosquilla oratoria. Next base: position 22,689,007 of record NC_134809.1, on the reverse strand, counting down.
TATAGCTTTCAATTCCTTCATCCATATCATTAATATATATAGCAAACATTATTGGGGCCAGGACTGTTCCCTGCGGGACACCGCTTATTACTTCATTCCATTTTGAGTGCTGGTTTCTTATCACTACTCTCATTTTTCTTTCTTGCAAAAAGTCTTCCATCCAATTTAGTAATTTACCTTGTATTCCTCCTTCAGATTCTAGTTTCTTAAGCAACTTCTTATGTGGTACTTTGTCAAAAGCTTTTTTTAGGTCTAGAAATGCACAATCAGCCCATCCATCTCTTTCTTGTATTATATCTATTAGCCTTGAATAGAAACATATTAAATTGGTGACGCATGATCGTCCTTGTCTGAATCCAAATTGCCTTGGATTTAGTACGTTGTTTTTTTCCAAGTATTTTACCCATCTTCTGGAACTTTTCCTTCTTTCAAGGAACTGCTTATTATGCTATGTATTTTGTCTGCCAGTTCATTCCTGCATTCTTTCAGAATCCAGTTTGCTATTTCATCTGGTCCATGCAATTTTCTGACATCAAGATTACTCAAGTGTATCAATATTTCATTCTTTGATACTTCTATTTTTTCTATAGGGGGGACTTTCTCTTTCCATTCGATCTCTTCAGGTTGTATGTTCTCCCTTGTAAACACTGATTTAAAATGTTTGTTCATAATTTCTGCCATTTCCATTTCCTCAGTGTATTCAACTCCTCCTTGTCTTAATTTCTCCAAGTCCTGTTTGTTTTTCAGTTTATTGTTTACAAATCTGTAGAATAGTTTTGGTTGATCTTTACATTTTTCTATGACGTCTTTTTCATATTTTCTCTTTTCCTCTCTGCACGTTTGTACATATTCATTTCTATAACTGGTATATATTTTCCATTTTTCAGGTCTTCTGTCTTTTTTCAATCTGGTCCAGGCTTTGTCTCTTTTGTCTTTTAACTCCCTACAACTTTTGTTGTACCAGCATTTTACATATTCTTTTTCTTGTTTTTGTCTTGGGACATACTTTTCCACTCCTTTTTTGTAAATTTTTGTCAAAATATTCCATTTCTTTTCCACTGATGTTTCTTCTTTGTATATTTCTTCCCAGTTTTCTTGTTGTAAGAATTCTCTTATTTTATCAAAGTTTGTTTTTTCATACATCATTCTTCCTTTTCTATATTGTTCATTTCTTTTCATATATTTTTCTTCATTAAGTTCCAGTTCAATCAATATGTGGTCACTTTTACCTATTGGTGTTTTATATTCAATCTTGTCCACTATTCTAGGTTCAGATGTAATTAATAAGTCTAGTCTCGATGGTTCTTCTTCATTTCTATACCTAGTGTTCTCCTGTATCCATTGTGTCATTGTGTGGTCAATAATCATCTCAAGTAGAGCGTTTCCCCATGAGTCGTCTCCACCCTTTACTGTCATCTCTTCCCAGCAGATTTCTTTGCAATTAAAGTCGCCCATCATAACTATTCTTCCTCCATCTTCCATTATTTTATTTAATGTTATCTTTGTGTCCTCTAACATACTTTTATGTTCACTTTCCTCCCATGAGGCTGTTTTTGGAGGCACATAATATATCACAAATTTTCTGCTCTTCTTATCTCTGTCTTCCACTTCTATCATAATCATCTCTACTGTATTCTTTCCATATATGACACCTTTCACGTTTATATCCTTCTTAGTCAGGAACATAACTCCACCCCCTTGCTTTTTCTCTCTGTTTCTAATCCAATAATTGTATGCATCATGTCCTACACTGTTGGGTGGTCGTGGGCCTTTTAATTTTGTTTCTACAATTCCCATTATGTCCGGTTCTTTTTCCTTCAGATAATCATTCAGCTCATTCAATCCTGTTATTAATCCATCTATATTTGTGTAAGACACTCTTAGTTTTCTGCCACTTCCATTGTGTTCTCTGTTTCCCTTATGTTTTTCTTTTGTATGTCGAACTTCCTTAGTTTCATGTTCACTACTCTCCAATAGAATCTCTCTTTCTCTGACTCCGTTCTGTTCTCGTTTTTTGCCTTAGCTTCCAGTCTCTTTCCTCTTTATTCATTTCTCTTTTTATCCATATCTTTTTATATTGTTCACTTGTTGCTAGTTTCCCTGTTTTGAATAAGATATTCTCTGCCGTTGTTTGTGACTTGAATTTAATCTTAATTGGTCTGGTCTTGTCTGTGCTATACTTTCCGAGTCTAAATTTCTCTTCGATTTGTTTCATAATTTCTGGTTCGTCTTCCTGAACTGATTCTAGTAATTGGCTTACTTTTTCATTTTCCTCTTTGATTCTTGTGGTTCTATCTGTGTTGTGTTTCTCTTCCATTCCTAATATAATTATACATTTCTTCTTGTCTGCTAAATCTCTTACTATATTCTCCTTTTGTCTCATCACTTTAATAACTGAGTCTTCAGTATGTTCTTTCAATTGCTGTTTGACTATGTCAGTGAATGAAACCTTATTTCCTTCTTGGGTTGTCTTCCAATTTTTAGTTTCTTTAGCTATTGTCTCTCTGTTTTCTTTACTATTCTTCTTCAATTCCTCATTCTCCACCTTTACTTCTCTTAACTGTCTTTTTAGGTCTTCTATTTCATCAGTTAAGTTTTTATTCGCCTTTTCTAGTTCTTCCAATCTTTCAACCCTTTGTAAAATGGTGTTCATATGACCTAACCTACTCTCCAAGTCCTCGATCACCTTATCAACCTTCTCCTCTAGTCTTGTCAGTCGGGGGGGGGGTTTGTGTCCCCCCCACCCTCTTTAAATCCCTTGAAAATATTCTCATCACTTTCTACTGTATTGCTCCTATCTATACTTCTAATCTTTACATTCTTATTAGACATTTCGTCGTCTTCCAGCTGGTCTTGCGGTCGCTTGTTTACTTTTCGGCGGTCTGTTTGGGCCAAGTCCTCTACTTCCTCATTACCTTCCATTTCCCCAGCAATCCCTCCCCTTCTCCTCTTTCCTTACTTTCCCACTACCCCACGAGCAATTTCCCCCCCCACCCTGTAAATACAAAAAGGCACTTCTCTTTGCGTTGGGATCCACAATCTGCACTTTTCTTCAGAACGTTCTTCAAGCCGTCCGTTCATTGAAAGTGTGTGTGTGTGTGTGTATATTCAGTATATATATATATATATGTTTAGACATTCTGACAGATTGACGTAAGTGGAGTAGGAAACACAGGAGTTTATCCCTGACTAGTTTCCTTTGAAAAAGCATACCTGCGAAACTAGTCAGGAATAAACTCAAGACTAAGACTCCTGTGTTTCCTACTCCACTTATATATATATATTTGTAGGTATATATATCAGATAATTTTTATGACCGTCATGCAGAGGATTCAAACCTACTGCTCTGATACCAAGAGGCTTCATTGTCAGTTGCCTTTACCCACTAAGCCACCGATGGTCTAAAATTCTATGAACTCAGAATGCTACCAATTCCCGAGATTTGGAAAGGTTGCTAACTGCCACCCAAATTCCAGTTTCCCCATAGAGCTAACCACACTCATGGCAGGGGATAAGGACCGGGACGAATCACTTTCATGCTTATTGCCATTGTAACTACATGAGAAATTCGCTAGTGAACAGCAACATCAATCAGATAATTTTTATGACTGTCGCTAGCCAGGGTTCGAGTCCTTAGCTGTACTGCATTTCAATTTCTGCATGTTGACCTCCATTGGGTCTCCTGATGTTGATGGCTTAGAATTGAAGTGCATTGTGGTTGATAAAAATGTACCTATTGCTATTCACTGGGACCCATTCAGTGTTGTACAAATACTTCCTTGCGTTCGTATACTTACCAATTGTACTATCATAGTGGAGATGGGTTGAACACAAATATATAAGAAAAGTTGTGCTCAACTTATATCTTTCTTGATGGAGCAATCGGTTAAGTCCCTAGCACCTGTCACGCGTTAGCCAGGGTTCGAGTCCTTGGCTGTACTGCATTTCAGTTTCTGCATGGTGACCTCCATTGGGTTTCCCAATGTTGATGGCTTGAAATTAAAGTGTATTGTGGTTGATAAAAATGTATCACTATTCACTGGGACCCATTCAGTGTTGTACAAATACTTTTCCACATTCCTATACTTACCAATTATACTATCATAAGGGAGATGGGTTGAACGCAAAATTTTGTGTGTATATAACTCAAGCATACAAATATATAAAAGTTGCACTCAACTTATATCTTTCTTGATGGAGCAATCAGTTATGTCCCTAACACTTGTCATGCACTAGCCAGGGTTTGAGTCCTTAGCTGTACTGCATTTCAATTTCTGCATGTTGACCTTCATTGGGTCTTCTGATGTTGATGGCTTAGAATTAAAGTGCATTGTGGTTGATAAAAATGTATTGCTATTCACTGGGACCCATTCAGTGTTGTACAAACACTCCAACGTTCATATACTCACCAATTGTACTATCATAGTGGAGATGGGTTGAACGCAAAATTTCGTGTATGATACATAACTTGAGCATACAAATATATAAGAAAAGTTGCACTCAATTTGTATCTCTTGATGGAGCAATCGGTTAAGTCTCCAACACTTGTAAGCTCTAGCCAGGGTTCGAGTCCTTGGCTGTACTGCATTTCAATTTCTGCATGTTGAGCTCCATTGGGTCTCTCGATGTTGATGGCTTAGAACTAAAGTGCATTGTGGTTGATAAAAATGTATCGCTATTCACTGGGACCCATTCAGTGTTGTACAAATACTTTCCCGCATATGTATACTTACCAGTTGTACTATTATAGTGGAGATGGGTTGAATGCCAAATTTTTTGTATTTGTATGTAACTCAAACATACAAATATATAAGAAAAGTCGTGCTCAACTTATATCTCTCTTGATGGAGCAATCAGTTAAGTCCTTAGCACTTGTCATGCGCTAGCCAGGGTTCGAGTCCTTTGCCGTACTGCATTTCAATTTCTGCATGTTGACCTTCATCGGGTCTCCCGATGTTGATGGCTTAGAATTAAAGTGCATTGTGGTTGATAAAAATGTATTGCTATTCACTGGGACCCATTCAGTGTTGTACATATTTATATGTATATATATATACATACATATATATACATATATATACATATATATATATATATATACATATATATAGACATATATATATATTCATATGTATGTGTGTATATACATATATATATATATATATATATATATATATATATATTTCATTAAAAGTGATAGATAATTCAGTATGTTGAATTTTCTTTAGGATATTGTCCTTATTACGCAAGATAGACTTATTCTCTCTTGCAAGATGTGAGATGATTTCTCCGTAGGAGGTCATCTGGGCTCCCTTATTGTGATCTCGATTTGCATTGACTCTTCTTCAGTGGCGTGGAATTGGATCTTGTCTTCATGGTGGGAGAGATCAGAATGTTGGCTTTTGGGGATCTGGCCGGTATTTAAGGCATGCTTGTGTCAGCTGTTTTGTTTCTCCTAGTCTCAAATTGACTGGTACCAGGGCTTGTGATTCCTTCTCATGCTTGCATTACCAAGCATGAGAAGGAACACAACCCATTAAATACCCAGCAAAATCAATTAATATTTCCCTCAGAAATTTTGACAAGAATCCCACAGTGACAGGCTGCTCACAATGTTTAATGTACAAAAAGCTGCAAGCCTCACTGAAATAGGTCATTTAGACTTCTGAGCATAACCTTGATCACTTTTTTGGTGGTTACAAACATTCTAGGTGAAAGAGGACAAGTGTAACAGGTGTAACTTTATAATGCACGTGTTATGATGCATAATTGTATGTCAGGCAGCTAATGTGCACGCGAATATTTGACTTATTGAAGAGTTTAAGAAGAATTGTTTGAGAGATCACTCCAAGAATATTATCTGTTTTATCCCATCTTTATTTTTATATATATATATATATATATATATATATATATATATATATATATATATATATATATATTCAGTTCAAACCAGAATAATGGTTTTGAACTCTTATGCCCTGCTGTACATTAGAAATTGAGTAATAGCTAGGTTCTGTGCAGTCAGTGCTTCAGGGACTTGCACCTTTACAGGGTATAATCATACAGGATTCTTTATAATGTTATATATATATATATAAATCATATTGACATAATTTAGTGTTTAACTCACCTTCCTTTCTATTTTCTTTTATTAAACTTATCTCCCACCTTTTCCACTGACTCATTACCTTTGAATAGGGGTGAAGAAATGAATCCTGTTCCCCAACATCCTTTTGGTTTAGAGCCTGTATAGACCAATGAGGGTTGGATTGGTAAACGGTGTGGGAAATCGTCAGACATACAGTAAACCTTCCATAACTCCATATAATTGGAGCTAAAACCTCTTCAAACTTAAATGCCAAGTTTTGAGTAACTTATTTCCACCACCCTCACAGACTGTATACAGGGCAGAGATCTGACATAGGTGGTATTGTACTGTAAGTTGAACTAACCTCCATATGGCATGAGAGTCAGGGATTTTTATTTTTTTTTATTTATTTATTTTTTTAACATCTTGACAACTTCAGATCTCTATATACCAAGAGCTTTTTCCCCTTATAAGGGAGGTAGCTAAGTTATAAGGCACATCCCTATTCCCACCCATTTCACTCCCATCATCCCCTCCACCACTTCCATTTCAACTTCAGATCAGTATATACTAAGATATTTTCAATCCCTGTGCATTAAAAGAGGACTACATCATGCATGACCCCACATGGCATGTGCGTATAATATATCCTGGCGAATTGAGTTCTGAGAACAATAGTACAACAAACTAATTTCCACAGTTGGAGAAAGAATGTTAAAGGTGATTCGTACATTGCGGCCACTGCCAAGGGACCTCTTCAGCAGAGCTAAATATACACACCCTACCTAAGAGTTGACACCTTGACATGGTGGATAGGCTTAAGAATCATAATGATTACAAAAGCTATGTCGATAGAGGGGAAATCTGCAAGATTCATCAAATATAATGAATAAGGTGAGACCAGAGAAATACCTCACCAGAAACCAGTTGGCAGGGAGATGAGATTACTGCCAAAACCCCTTAATAGCAAACATGAATAGTACAACCAAAACAAAACTGGGCATTCCTGTTGATTTATCATCTAAAGGTCCAACCACATTGCCTCATGTGCTTACAGGCAGTTTGGCACCAAATGTGTGCAAGCACTGTCCAAGCAGATCCAAGTCTTGGACACTAAACAACATGAAGAAAATGAAGATCTATACTTACAACATAAAAAGACTACATGCTGGAGAGTTTAATGGAAAAACTAGACAACATCAAGTGGGACATAGTAGGACTGAGTGAAGTCCAAAGAACGGAAGAAAAGCTGATACAATTACAAGAAAGATGGTCACCACCTGTCCTACTATAGAGCTAAGGACAAAGATCAAGTGGATTAGGATTCTTGATAAACCAAGAAGTTGTTGGTAATGTAGTCAAGTTCACTAGTTTATCAGACAGGGCAGCTTGGATTGTGATAAAACTGTGTAAAAGGTACACTCTAAAAACAGTTCAGGTTTATGCACCAACTTAGAGTTTAGACGATGAAATTGTGTCATATGATGATTTAAGTCAGGTAATGGATCAAGGAAGTACACGGTAATAGGCGACTTTAATGGTAAAAGGGGGGAAGAAGATGGGAGATGATTTGTGCATTGGGAAAGTTTGTAGTAGGAGAAAGGAAAGACAGATGTGAGATGTTAGTCAATTTTGCAGAGAACTATAAAATGAGGATAATGAACACTTTCTCCCAAAAGGGTGTAGGTTGCAAATGGACCTGGAGAAGTCCAAAAGGAACAACAAAAAACGAAGTAGATTTCATATTAGGAGACAAGCAAGAGAATTAGCAATGTTACAGTGATAAAGTCAACATAGGTAGTGACCATAGGATGGTAGGTTGCACAGCTAAATTAAATATCAGATCCGAGAGAAATAAACTAGTTTTAAAAAAGAAAATAAGCCTTGCAAAGATCAAGGATAAGAAGAAATTTCAATTAGAAATTAAAAATAGATTTGAAGCTCTAAAAACTAACAAGGACACCGTCAAAGATATGAATTTGAATTTAGTGAATATCATTAGGGAATCGGCAGAGAAATAAGAAGTACAAGAAGTATTAGAGAAAACAAATACTCCAAAGCTACAAATGACCTAATTATAAAAAGAAGGACCATGAAGATTAAAAGCGGGAGAGACGAAATAGAAAGGGTAGAACTAAACAAGCTAATCAACAAAAGGCAGAGATCAGAGAAAAAAGAAACATAGAGGAAACTATTGAGAAAGGTAAAAATATTAAAGGGACTGAGTGCAGGCATGCCTTAGGAAGACAGCAAATGATATGTTTGAAGGATAGGTTTGGAGAGATTAAATGTAGAGACTGAATGGTAAAAAGAGTATAAGAATTTTACTGAGCTTTACTCGTCGAAGACCGTAGTTGAGTCAGTAAATTCATCTGTAGATGTTAGTAGTGTACCAGAAATTACAAAGGAAGAAGTAGAATTTGCTCTAAAAACTATGAAATGAGGAAAAGCACCTGAGGAAGATGGTATATCGATAGATCTCTTGAAAGATGCAGGGAAAGAAGTTCGTGTTAGGTTGGCTCAGTTGTACATACAGTGCTTACATCAAGAAAGCATTCCTGAATCGTCGTGCAACGCTATAGTGATTTTGCTTCATAAAAAAGAAGAACAGAAGGACCTTAGTAACTACCGACCGATTAGCTTGCTATCAAATGTATATAAAGTATTCTCCAAGATCTTTACAATAGTCTAGATCAAGTTTTAGATGGAAACCGACCGAGAGAACAGGCAGGCTTTAGTAGCGGATATTCGACTTTTGACCATTTGCAGGCGATGAACCAACTAATTGAGAAAACGACAGAATACAACATACCCCTCTGTTTAGCTTTTGTAGGTTACAAAAGGCCTTTGACTCGGTAGAACAAATAGCAGTACTAAACTCATTACGCAAGCAATGTACAAACAGATCATAAGGGTTCTTGAAAATATTTATGTGAAAGGTGCAGCTATAATTCGATTACACAAAGATACAGAAAAGACCAAGATCGAGAAAGGAGTACAGCAAGGCGATACCATTTCACCCAAATTATTTAGTTTGGAAGATATTTTCAGAAGGTTGAGTTGAAAAGAGAAAGGTTTGAAGATTAAGGGCCAATATTTTATTCACCTAAGATTTGCGGAGGATATCATTCTTATTTCAGAAAGAGCAGAAGACTTGCAAGATATGGTGAGTGATCTAAATAAAGTCTCATAGTAGGTTTAAAAATTAATAAGAGTAAAACCAAAGTAATATTCAACACAAAAGTTCAAATTAAAGCGATTATAATCGATGGTGAGAGTCTTGAAGAAGTTGAAGAGCATAATCATTTAGGCCAGATGGTGAAGGTGATGAAAGATCATGATAACGAAATAAAAAGATGTAGTACAATTGGTTGGGAAGTGGTAAGTAGACTATAATAAAATCCTGAGAGGCTCTCTACCTTTATGTTTGAAACGTAAATTTTTGCAATCAATGCATTGTGCCACCACTAATCTACGGGTGTGAGACTTGGAAACTGACGAAGGCGATGAAGACAGCAAAGGAATGCACAGAGGAGGGTGGAGAGATCAACGATGGGAATAATACTGAGAGACCGAAAGAGAGCAAGTTGGGTGAGAGAGCAGACTAGAGTGAAATATATTGTGGAGGCGGTAAAAGAAAGGAAGTGGAATTTGGGCAGTGTTAGTGCAAACAACTGATGAACAAAAGGGGACAAGTGTGTTACTGAGTGGACGCCGCGAGATGGGAAGCGTGGAAGAAGGAGACCAGACAGAAGGTGGAGACGAGATTGAGAAGTTTGCAGGAGTGATGTAGTAGAGGTTGGTAGGGTCGTATGAATTATGCAATGCTACGAAAGAGGCCTTTGTTCAGCACTGACCTCGGGATGGTTGATTACACACACACACACTTCATTGAACGGACGGCGTTAGAGGACGTTCTGAAGAAAAAGTGAAATTTTCGTGGATCCCAAAGCAATGGAAGTACCTATTGTATTTACAGAGTGGGGGGGAAATTGCTCGTGGTGTAGTGGGAAAGTGAGGAAAAAGGAGAAGGGGAGGGATTACTGAGGGAAATGGAAGGAAATGAGGAAGGGGAGGACTTGGTCCAAGAGGCCAGACGGCTTGCAAACAAACGCCGAACCGATGATGGGACTAACAAAAATGTAAAGATTAGAAACATAGATAAGAGCAGTACAATGGAAGGTGAGGATAATTTCCAAGGATTTAATGAGGGGGCGGCGACTGATCTCCCCCGACTGGCAAAACTGGAAGAAAAACTTGAACAAATGACTGAACATTGGGAGATTAGGTTCGGTAAAATGTCAAAAATTGCAGAGAGAGTTGAAAAATTTGAAGTACTAGAGAAGGCGAACAAAAACTTAACTGATGAGATAGAAGAACTAAAAAGACAGTTAAGAGAAGTAAAAGAGGAGAATGAAGTATTAAAGAGGAATAAAGAAAACAAAGAGGCCATAGCTAAAGAAGCTAAGGGTTGGAAGACAATCCAAGAAAACAGTAAAGTTGCATTTACTGATATAATTAAACAGCAAATGAAAGAACAAACTGAAGACTCAGTTATCAAAGTGATGAGACAGAAGGAGAATATTGTAAGAGACTTAGCAGACAAAAAGAAATGTATAAATATATTAGGAATGGAAGAGAAACATAACCCAGATAGAACCTCAAGAATCAAAGAGGAAAATGAAAAAGTAAGCAGTTTACTACAATTAGTTCAGGAAGATGAACCAGAAATAATTAAACAAATCGAAGAGAAGTTCAGACTAGGAAAGTATAGTACAGATAAGACCAGACCAATTAAGATTAAATTCAGGTCACAAACGACGGCAGAGAATATCTTATCCAAAACAGGGAAACTAGCAACAAATTAACAATATAAAAAGGTATGGATAAAAAGGGAAATGAATAAAGAGGAAGGAGAGGAAGAAAAAAAGAAAAGACTTGAAGCTAAGGAAAAAAAAATGAGAACAGAACAGAGTCAGAAAAAGAGAGATTCTATTGGCGAGTAGTGAATATGAAACTAAGGCAATTCGACATACAAGAGAAAAACAAAAGGGAAACGGAGAATACAATGGAAGTGGCAGAAAACTAAGAGTGTCTTACACAAATATATATGTATTGATAACAGGATTGAATGAGCTGAATGATTATTTGAAGGAAAAAGAACCGGACATAATGGGAATTGTAGAAACAAAATTAAAAGGTCCACTACCACCCAACAGTGTAGGACATGATGCATATAATTATTGGATTAGAAACAGAGAGACAAAGCAAGGGGGTGGAGTTATGTTCCTGACTAAGAAGGATATAAACGTGAGGTGTGTCACATATGGAATGAATACAGTAGAGATGATTATGATCGAAGTGGAAGACAGAGATAAGAAGAGCAGAACGTTTGTGATAAATTATGTGCCACCGAAAACAGCCTCGTGGGAAGAGAGTGAACATAAAAGTATGTTAAAGGACACAAAGATAACATTACATAAGATAATGGAAGATGGAGGAAGAATAGTTATGATGGGCGACTTTAATTGCAAAGAAATCTGCTGGGAAGAGATGACAGTAAAGGGTGGAGACGGCTCATGGGGAAACGCTCTACTTGATATGATTACTGACAATACAATGACACAGTGGATACAGGAGAACACTAGGTATAGAAATGAAGAAGAACCATCGAGACTAGACCTAATAATTACATCTGAACCTAGAATAGTGAACAAGATTGAATATAAAACACCAATAAGTAAAAGTGACCACATATTGATTGAACTGGAACTAAATGAGGAAAAATGCATGAAAAGAAATGAACAATATAGAATTGGAAGAATGATGTATAAAAAAAAAACTTTGATAAAATAAGAGAATTCTTTCAAAAATAAAACTGGGAAGAAATATACAAAGAAGAAACATCAGTGGAAGAGAAATGGAATATTTTGACAAGAATTTACAAAAAAGAAGTGGAAAAGTATGTCCCAAGACAAAAACAAGAAAAAGAATATGTAAAATGCTGGTACAATAAAAGTTGTAGGGAGTTAAAAGACAAAAGAGAAAAAGCTTGGACCAGATGGAAAAAAGACCGAAGGCCTGAAAAATGGAAAATATATACCAGTTATAGAAATGAATATGTACAAACGTGCAGAGAGGAAAAGAGAAAATATTAAAAAGATGTCATAGAAAAGTGTAAAGATCAACCAATACTATTTTACAGATTTGTAAACAACAAATTGAAAAACAAACAAGACTTGGAGAAATTAAGACAAGGAGGAGTTGAATACACAGAGGAAATTGAAATGGCGGAAATTATGAACAAACATTTTAAATCAGTGTTTACAAGGGAGAACATACAACCTGAAGAGATCGAATGGAAAGAGAAAGTCCCTCCCATGAAAGAAATAAAAGTAACAAAGAATGAAATACTGAAACACTTGAGTAATCTTGATGTCAGAAAATCGCATGAACCAGATGAAATAGCAAACTGGATTCTGAAAGAATGCAGGAATGAACTGGCAGACAAAATACATAGCATAATAAACAGTTCCTTGAAAGAAGGAAAAGTTCCAGAAGATTGAAAAAACAAACAAATATAGTACCCATATATAAAGGAGGAAATAAAGAAGACCCCTACCAACTATAGACTAGTCTCTCTAACAAGTACAATAGCAAAAATTTGTGAAGCAATTGTCAAAAGTAGATGGGTAAAATATTAAAAAAAGAAAAAAAAAAACGTGTTAAATCCAAGGCAATTTGAATTCAGACAAGGACGATCATGCGTCACAAACTTAATATGTTTCTATTCAAGGCTAATAGATATAATACAAGAAAGAGATGGATGGGCTGATTGTGCATTTCTAGACCTAAAAAAAGCTTTTGACAAAGTACCACATAAGAAGTTGCTTAAGAAATTAGAAACTGAAGGAGGAATACAGGGCAAACTGCTAAATTGGATGGAAGACTTTTTGCAAGAAAGGAAAATGAGAGTAGTGATAAGAGACAAACACTCAAAATGGGATGAAGTAATAAACGGTGTTCCGCAAGGAACAGTTCTGACCCCAATAATGTTTGCTATATATATTAATGATATGGATGAAGGAATTGAAAGCTATATGAGCTTCTTTGCAGATGATGCAAAACTACTGAAAAGAGTGAACACGGAAGAAGATTGTGAATCACTACAGAGTGATCTAAATAAAGTACAGGAATGGAGTAGGAAGTGGGAGATGGAGTTCAATACAAAAAAGTGTAGTATAATGGAATTTGGAAAAAGCAAAAACAGAATAACAGGAGCATATAAATTGGGAGAAGAAGGAATAAAAAAAGTAGAAAATGAGAAGGACCTGGGAGTCATTGTTATGAATAATATGTCACCTGAGAAACATATAAATAAGATTTTTGGAGAAACTTATAATTTAATAAGAACAATCAAAGTGGCATTTACATACCTGGATGAAGAAATGGTGAAGAAAATTCTAATCACCCTGATAAGACCAAGATTGGAATATGCAGCAACGATATGGTCACCAAGTACAAAAAAATGTGTAAAAAAAAAAAAATGAAAGAATACAAAGAGGAATTACAAAATTGGCACCAACACTCAAAACTATCATATGAAGAGAGACTAGCAAAACTTGAACTACAGACACTAGAGCAAAGAAGAGAGAGAGGAGATTTGATAGCTATTTACAGAATCATGAAAGGCATAGAAATTACTGATAGAGAGAATCTGATAAAATGGGATGATAGAAATACAAGAGGACACGGAAATAAAATAAAAAAGACAGCTATAGAAGAGATCTGAAAAAGAACAGCTTTCCTCACAGAGTAATAGACAGTTGGAACAAGTTAGATGAGAAAGTGGTGTGTGCAAAAACAATACATGAATTTAAAAATAGTTTAGATAAAATGAGATATGAAGACGGGACACTACGAGCCTAGCTTCCCATCCCGTAAAATACAACTAGGTAAATACAACTAGGTAAATACACATAGACGGATTCACAGCGAAGATTGGAGCTCCGAAAAAGAAGGGAAATTTTCGTGGATCTCAACGTCGATGAAGTACCTTTTTGTATTTATAGGGAAGGGGAAAGCTCGTGGTGTAGTGAGAAGGTGATGAGAAGGGGAGGGATTACTGAGGAAATGGAAGGAAATGAGGAAGGGGAGGACTTGGTCCAGGCAGGCAGACGCCATGTCAACAAACGCAGCCCGGAGGATTTTGGGGATGAAGAAAGGATTAACAAAAATGTAAAGATTAGAAATATAGGTAAGAGCAGCACAATGGAAGGTGAAGATAATAATTTCCATGGATTTAATGAGAGGGGGAGCCAATGAATAAATGAATAAAGAGGAAAGAGAGGATGAGAAAAAAAAAACAAGAAGCTAAGGAAAAAAACGAGATGAGAACAGAGTCAGAAAAAGAGGAATTCTATTGGAGAGTAGTGAATATGAAAGTGAGGAAATGGCACATAACAGAGAAAAACAAAAAGAAAACATAATACAATGGAAGTAGCAGAAAACTAAGAGTGTCTTACACAAATATAGATGGATTAATAACAGGATTGAATGAACTGAATGGTTATCTGAGGGAAAAAGAACCGTACATAATGGGAATAGTAGAAACAAAATTGAAAGGTCCACTGCCGCCCAACAGTGTAGGACATGGTGCATATAATTATTGGATAAGAAACAGAAAGACAAAACAAGGGGTGGAGTTATGTTCCTGACTAAGAAGGATATAAACGTGAGGAATGTCACATATGGAAAGAATAGGGTAGAGATGATTATGATGGAAGTGGAAGACAAAGATAGGAAGAGCAGAAAGTTTGTAACAATTTATGTGCCTCCTAAAACAGCCTCGTGGGAAGAGAACATAAAAGTATGTTAGAAGACACAAGGATAACATTAAGATAATGGAAGATGGAGGAAGAATAGATATGATGGGTGACTTTAATTGTATAGAAGTCTGCTGGGAAGAGATGACAGTAAAGGGTGGAGACGACTCATGGGGAAATGTCCTACTTGATATGATTATTGACCATACAAAGACTCAATGGATTCAAGAGAACACTAGGTATAGAAATGAAGAATCATCATCGAAACTAGACCTAATAATCACATCAGAACCTGAAATAGTGGAAAAGATTGAATATAAGACACCAATAAGTAAAAGTGACCACATATTGATTGAAATGGAACTAAATGAGAATAAATACATAAAAAGAAATGGACAATACAGAAAAGGAAGATTGATGTATGAAAAAATTATAAAATAAGATAATTCTTCCAAAAAGAAGAATGGGAAAGAATATACAAAGAAGAAACAACAGTGGAAGAGAAATGGAATATTTTGACAAGAATTTATAAAAGAAAAGAAGTGGAAAAGTATGTCCCAAGACAAAAACAAGAAAAAGAATATGTAAAGTGTTGGTACAACAAAAGTTGTAGGGAGTTAAAAGACAAAAGAGATAAAGCTTGGACAAAATGAAAAAATACAAAAAACCCGAAAAATGGAAAACATATACTAGTTATAGAAATGAATATGTCAAGTGTGCAGAGAAGAAAAAAGAAAATACGAAAAAGATGTCATAGAAAAATGTAAAGACCAACCAAAACTATTTCACAGATTTGTAAACAACAAAGTGAAAAACAAACAAGATTTAGAGAAACTACGACAAGGATGAGTTGAATCCACAGAGGAAATAGAAATGGCGGAAATTATGAACAAGCATTTTAAATCAGTGTTTACAAGGGAGAACATACAAGCTAGTGATATCGAATGGGAAGAGAAAGTCCCCCCTGTGAAAGAAATAGAAGTAACAAAGAACGAAATAATGAAACACTTGAGTAATCTTGATGTCAGAAAATCGCATGGACCAGATGAAATAGCAAACTGGTCTTTGAAATAATGCAGGAATGAACCGGCAGACAAAATACATAGCCTAATAATCAATTTATTGAAAGAAGGAAAAGTTCCAAAAGATTGGAGAAGAGCAAATATAGTACCTATATATAAAGGGGGAAACAAAGAAGACCCTACAAACTATAGACCAGTCTCTCTAACAAGCACGATAGCAAAAATTTGTGAAAGAATGATCAAAAGTAGATGGGTAAGGCATTTAGAAAAAAAACGTACTAAATCCAAGGCAATTTGGATTCAGACAAGGACGATCATGCGTCACAAACTTAATATGTTTCTATTCAAGGCTAATAGATATAATACAAGAAAGAGATGGATGGGCTGATTGTGCATTTCTAGACCTGAAAAAAGCTTTTGACAAGGTGCCACATAAGAAGTTGCTTAAGAAATTAGAAACTGAAGGAGGAATACAGGGCAAACTGCTTAAATGGATGGAAGACTTTTTGCAAGAAAGAAAAATGAGTGGTGATAAGAGACAAACACTCTAATTGGGATGAAGTGATAAGTGGTGTTCCACAAGGAACAGTTCTGGCCCCAATAATGTTTGCTATATATATTAATGATATGGATGAAGAAATTGAAAGTTATATGAGCTTCTTTGCAGATGATGCAAAACTGTTGAAAAAGTGAACACTGAAGAAGATTGTGAGTCACTGCAGAGTGACCTCAATAAAGTATGGGAATGGAGTAGGAAGTGAGAGATGGAGTTCAACACTAAGAAGTGTAGTATAATGGAATTTGGAAGAAGCAAAAACAGAATAACAGGAGCATATAAATTGGGAGAAGAAATAAAAAAGTAGAAAATGAGAAGGACCTGGGAGTCATTGTTATGAATAATATGTCATCTGAGAACAATATAAACAAGATTTTTGGAGAAACTTATAATTTAATAAGAACAATCAAAGTGGCATTTACATACCTGGATGAAGAAATGGTGAAGAAAATACTAATCACTTTGATAAGACCAAGATTGGAATATGCAGCAACGATGTGGTCACCAAGTACAAAAAAATGTATAACAAAACTTGTAAGAATACAAAGAGGAATTACGAAATTGGCACCAACACTCTCAAAACTATCATATGAAGAGAGACTAGCAAAACTTGAGCTACAGACATTAGAGCAAAAAAGAGAGAGAGGAGATTTGATAACTATAGAAACAGGAAAGGCATAGAAACTATTGATAGAGAGGATCTAATAAAATGGGATGATAGAAATACAAGAGAACACGGAAAGAAAATTAAGAAAGACAGTTATAGAAGAGATCTGAAAAAGAACAGCTTTCCTCACAGAGTAATAGACAGTTGGAACAAATTAGATGAGAAAGTGGTGTGTGCAAAAACAATACAAGAATTTAAAAATAATTTAGATAAAATGAGATATGAAGACGGGACATCACGAGCATAGCTCTCCTTCCCGTAAAATACAATTAGGTGAATACACACAAAACTGAGTGAGGGAAATATTATTAATTATTAAAAACTCAAGAAGGTCCTCATGCTCAGATTAGTTTACCAAATGGATATTCAATGTATGTAGAAAAAACTGGTAGACAAGATTCATTAACTAGTTGTGTTCCCGCTAGAAGAAGGCAGTGTGCCATAATTGAACAAAAAAAAATAATAATAAATGTGCTTCCAATTTACAAATGAAGAAACAAGGAGCCCGTGCATAATAGCCAAGTGTTTTTGAGCGGCATAGTAGCCAAATTGTGTAAAAGAATTTTGAAAGACACAATATGTGGAGTCTGACACTATAATCAGTTTCAGAATAAGAAGGTTCTATATGTCAAATCATTCTTGTCTTTATTCCCTTATAAGGGGGGAAAAAGCCTTTGGTATATGTATGTATTACATTCTTATTAAACATATTGATGCAATGCAAGAAATGGGTTAGGGAGTGTATTTCCTTGTATCTGAATCTGGAGAAATCTTTCGATAAAGTACCTCACAGGAGGTATCCAGCTATGGATAGAGGATCAGAGCTGGGCGCCTTACCACCGTGCAGATAGTGCGTTACCGAAAAATCTGCGTATGTGTATATATATCTACCCAAGGTCTAAATATACAGGTCAGACCGTTTACATTCTTCTGCGCAGCTTCTGACGTCATTTGGCTGAGTTCATTTTCTCTTTGTGATACACTGAAGAAAACTGTGAAACGCCAAGGAAGACAGGAACTATAATATTTTATATATTATATAAATATATATTATATATATTATATATTCATATATATAGACAGGAACTATAATATTTTATATATATTTATATATATATTTTATATAATATTTGTCAGAATATAACTAATTGCGTTGAGCTGTGCGAACGAAGGCGACGTCATTTTCGAACGACGGACCAGCTTCAACTGACAGCTATAGGACCCGCTAACCCCACTTTCAATAGCCAGGTGACGTTCACGGGCCCGCTGCGCCAACTCCCTCGAAATTCGGTCGGAAGTGGTTAGACCTTATATTCTTAGATCTTGCATCTACCCATACTCAGTAACGCGGTCCGCTCTAAGGAAATAATCGGTAACACATTGACAGAAATGCACCCCAGATTTTTCGGTAACGCGCCCAGCTCTGTAAAGGATATCCTGAAAGATAATCATGACGTCAGTTTCCAAGTATAAGATGTTGGACCGGGGGACATTGAAATGAATGATGACATCAACCTATTTGTCTTTGTCTGACCTTTCTTACAAAATCTGTTCGATATGGGTGACCCTGCAGAGATTGTTTCTCTATCGGCATAGCTTTTGTAGAAAATTCTCATGCCTATCGACCACGTCAAGGTGTCAACTCTCGGAAAGATTACGAGAAGGCCTTTGACTCGGTAGAACAAATAGCAATACTAAACTCGCTACGCAAGCAGGGTACAAACGAACAGATCGTAAAAGTTTTAGAAAAGATTTATGCGAAAGGTACCGCTGTAATTCGGCTACATAAAGATACGAAAAGATCAACATCGAGAAAGGAGTACGGCAAGGCGATACAATTTCACCGAAACTATATACAACTTGCTTGGAAGATATTTTCAGAAGATTGAGTTGGGAAAAGAAAGGTTTAAAGATTAATGGCGAATATTTGAACCACCTAAGATTTGCGGATGATATCATTCTTATTTCAGAAAGAGCAGAAGACTTGCAAGATATACTGAGTGATCTAAACAAGGAAAGTCTCAAAGTAGGTTTAAAAATGAATAAAAGTAAAACCAAAGTACCGTAATGTTCAACACGAAAGTTAAAAGTAAAGAGATTGTAATTGATGGTGAAAGTCTTGAGGAAGTTGAAGAGTATAATTATTTAGGCCAGATGGTGAAAGTGACGAAAGATCATGATAATGAAATAAAAAGATGCATTACAATTGGTTGAAAATTGTTTGGTAAGTATAATAAGATCCTAAGAGGCTCTCTGTCTTTATGTTTGAAACGTAAATTTTACAATCAATGCATTCTACCAGCAGTAATCTATGGGTGTGACTCTTGGAAACTAACGAAGGCAATGGAAACAAAACTAAGGACAGTGCAGAGGAAAATGGAGAGATCAATGATGGGAATAGCACTGAGAGACCGAAAGAGAGCAAGTTGGGTGAGAGAGCAGACTAGAGTGAAAGATATTGTGGAAGCAGTAGAAGAAAGTGGAATTGGGCTGGTAAGTTAGTGCGAACGACTGATGAGCGATGGAGCAAGTGTGTTACTGAGTGGACGCCGCGAGATGGGAAGCGTGGAAGAGGGAAACCAGACAGAATGTGGAGAGACGAGATTGAGAAGTTTGCAGGAGTGACGTGACAGAGGATGGCGCGGTCGTGTGAATCATGGAATGCTATGAAGGAGTCCTTTGTTCAACAGTGGACTCAGGATGGCTGATTTGATTGATATATTTTGCTGGTAACCATTAAGGAAATCGGAAGCGCTTGGGAATTACTGTTTCCTTCCGATTTCCTAAGTGGTTACCAGCAACAATATAAAAAGTATGGATAAAAAGAGAAATTAATAGAGGAAAGAGAGGAAAAAATGAAAAGATAAGAAGCTAAGGAAAAAAACGAGAACAGAATAGAGACAGAAAAAGAGAAATTCTACTGGAGAGTATTGAATATGAAAGTGAGATGGGCCATACCGGAAAAAGGCAAAGGAGAAACAGAAAATACAATGAAAGTAGCAGAAAATTAAGAGTGTCTTACATAAATATAGATGGATTAATAACAGGATTGAATGAACTGAATGATTATATATCTGAGGGAAAAAGAACCAGACATAATGGGAATTGTAGAGACAAAATTAAAAGGTCCACTACCACCCAACAGTGTAGGACATGATGCATATAATTATTGGATTAGAAACAGAGAGACAAAACAAGGGGGTGGAGTTATGTTCCTGACTAAGAAAGATATAAACGTGAGGAGTGTCACATATGGAAAGAATACATCAGAGATGATTATGATCGAAGTGGAAGACAGAGATAAGAAGAGCAGAAAGTTTGTAATAAACTATGTGCCTCCAAAAACAGCCTCGTGGGAAGAGAGTGAACATAAAGGTATGTTAGAAGAGACAAGGATAACATTAAATAAGATAATGGAAGATGGAGGAATAATAATTATAATGGGCGACTTTAATTGCAAAGAAGTCTGCTGGGAAGAGATGACAGTAAAGGGTGGAGACGACTCATGGGGAAATGTTCTACTCGAGATGATTATTGACCATACAATGACACAATGAATACAAGAGAACACTAGGTATAGAAATGAAGAAGAACCGTCGAGACTAGACCTAATAATCACATCTGAACCTAAAATTGTGGAAAAAATTGAATATAAGACACCAATAAGTAAAAGGGACCACATATTGATTGAACTGGAACTAAACGAGGAAAAATACATGAAAAGAAATTAACAATGCAGAAAAGGAAGAATGATGTATATATATATATATATATATATATATATATATAAAATAAGATAATTCTTTCAAAATGAAAACTGGGAAAGAATATACAAAGAAGAAACAACAGTGGAAGAGAAATGGAATATTTTGACAAAAATTGAAAAAAAAGGAGTGGAAAAGTATGTCCCAAGACAAAAACAAAAAAATAATATGTAAAGTGCTGGTACAACAAAAGTTGTAGGGAGTTAAAAGACAAAAGAGATAAAGCTTGGACCAAATGGGAGAAAGACAAAAGACCTGAAAAATGGAAAATATATACTTGTTATAGAAATGAATATGTCAAGTGTGCAGAGAGGAAAAGAGAAAATATTAAAAAGATGTCATAGAAAAATGTAAAGATCAACCAAAACTATTTTACAGATTTGTAAGCAACAAAATGAAAAACAAACAAGATTTAGAGAAATTAAGACAAGGAGGAGTTGAATATACAGAGGAAATAGAAATGGCAGAACTTATGAACAAGCATTTTAAATCAGTGTTTACAAGGGAGAACATATAACCTGAAGAGATCGAATGGGAAGAGAAAGTCCCCCCTATGAAAGAAATAGAAGTAACAAAGAACGAAATAATGAAACACTTGAGTAATCTTGATGTCAGAAAATCGCATGGACCAGATGAAATAGCAAACTGGATTTTGAAAGAATGCAGGAATGAACTGGCAGACAAAATACACAGCATAATAAACAGTTCCTTGAAAGAAGGAAAAGTTCCAGAAGATTGGAAAAAACAAATATAGTACCTATATATAAAGGGGGAAATAAAGAAGACCCTACCAACCATAGACCAGTCTCTCTAACAAGTACAATAGGAAACAATTGTGAAAGAATTGTCAAAAGTAGATGGGTAAAATATTTAGAAAAAATAACGTGCTAAATCCAAGGCAATTTGGATTCAGACAAGGACGATCATGCGTTACCAATTTAATATGTTTCTATTCAAGGCTAATAGATATAATACAAGAAAGAGATGGATGGGCTGATTGTGCATTTCTAGACCTAAAAAAAGCTTTTGACAACGTACCACATAAGATGTTGCTTAAGAAATTAGAAACTGAAGGAGGAATACAGGGCAAACTGCTTAAATGGATGGAATACTTTTTGCAAGAAAGGCAAATGAGAGAAGTGATAAGAGACAAACACTCAAATTGGGATGAAGTAATAAACGGTGTTCCGCAAGGAACAGTTCTGACCCCAATAATGTTTGCTATATATATTAATGATATGGATGAAGGAATTGAAAGCTATATGAGCTTCTTTGCAGATGATGCAAAACTACTGAAAAGAGTGAACACGGAAGAAGATTGTGAATCACTACAGAGTGATCTAAATAAAGTACAGGAATGGAGTAGGAAGTGGGAGATGGAGTTCATGCCCTACACTTTCGGAGAATTCCTGTATTCCTTAATTAAGTAAGGATAAAAAATGCCTCTTTAGAAGAATTGAAAGTCTTCAGAAAAAGATAATCAACGCTGAGATTTCCGTCGCATTTAACACAACATGCATTATAGAAAGATTGTTGCCGAAATACACAAATATATGTATGTATGTATGTATATATATATATATATACATATATATATATATATATAAATATATATATATATAAATATATATATATATATATATATATATATACCAACCACAATTTAAGCCATCACCGTCGAGGAACTCGCTGGAGGACATGGAGAAATAGATACGGGGTCAAATTAAGGACTCGACCACCCCCGCTATATATATATATATATATATATATATATATATATATATATATATACATATATATGTATATATATATATATATATATATATACATATATATATGTGTATGTATGTATGTATGTATGTATGTATGTATGTATAAAATAAGTTCATATGCAATATTATTATGTTATTGAGGTACATACACTACACTGGCGATATGAAATCAAATTGCAAATTTGTACTTGATCCTGTAAAACAAACGAAAACGCACGCACATATATCTACTTGAATATATGCTAGGTTATTTCATTTTTTCAGAATTTAACATTCACACATTGGATTATATCACAGGCATAACACACGTTATGCCCTGGCAAATTCATTATCAGTGTAAGTGTTATGGCTATAACTTACTACTCTTCATTCATGCATATCACTTTCATGAGCCATATTATGTGTAACAAGTGGGTGATATTGTGCGCGATGAACGAGTGATATACAATGAACGATAAAATAATGAACGTCATGAACGAGTGATAATGATCATGAACAGGTGATAATGATCGTTGTGAACGAGTAATATTGTACGTAATACTCAAGTTTATATTGTGCGTATTACACGCGGCAAATGATAAGTGGCTAAATATGAAAGGAAATAGTGTGACGCAACGGTCAGTCTTTGTTTACAATCTTCCTTTGCACCCAAACGTCACAGAGTAACTTGTGGGAACACGCGAAGACTGCTCCTGTTGCCATACCTCACATATTAAACCATTTAGCATATTCAGTCGGGCATGGAAATTTTTTATAAGCTGTTGTCTTGATATATTATCAAGTCTATAGCAAAAATCTATTTTGGATGTACAAGAAACAAGGATGGTGAAATGCTTTAAAAAATCACATTATGGAACTTGTGGCAATTCAAATGTGACAGACGTAAGATGCAATAGTACCATTTTTTTTTTTTACTTTAAAGAGAGTTGTATCTTAACGCACACTATTAATGTATTTATTAGATTTCTTGTTGCTCACAATGAATGCATAACTAATGTCTTATTGCTTATCGTACGATATGCGTATTCATAGTGTCGGCAACGTTTCCGGTCATACACTAGTTGGGTCTTCAGATTGTGTACAGAACTCAAAGAGTAAACAGGACGGATGTGACAGTTGTGTTCAATATTAGTGGATTGACCACCATTTAAGATTGGAATAATACATTATATTTGACATTGCTATAGTATAGCAATGTCACTTAAGTCGGTAAGTGATCTATTTTCGACCATCATATTTACTCTTTGTTTTTCAAACAACTTGTGAATGAGTTAAAACCAAAGAAACCTGTCCTCTCCTCATATTCGACCTTTGTCCGCGTACTGCCCCAACCTTTTCTATATTTCATCCTTAATTTAGACTTTTAGGTATTATTTTAGTTGTGCACAACTACGAGATATAGTATTAGATAATTAGATATTAATTTTGTAAATTATAATACATGAACGTAATATGCGATTTTCTTGATGGAAAAAAAACTTGCTTTTATTCCAATTTTGGCTAACTGCTCTAGTACTACATTTCCGTGGCTCGTAGACTTCCCATTCGCAATGGTGTTCCCCATATATATATAACCTGAATAGCCATGTAGTTATTGCCGCAGTAAGGGTGTTATTCAAGGTTGTCATGACTCCTACACTAACAAGGCAAGAGGGAATTACAAGGTGGCATTCAAGATTAAATGTATTAAGCGTCACTATGTATTGGGGTGAACGGTCAAAATCCTAATCGTTAGGTTAGGTTATGTAGTGTTATGTCCTCCCCCCCCCCTACTATTTTCCTATTTGGGGTTTTGTCATGTATTCGGAATGGGTATGGTAAAGAACATTGTGCATACTTTGTTCTATGAGGGTTTGGATTGGGCTTGTGAAAAAACAAAATTGATATATTAGTGGCCCGGTGTAACACAGTATTGTATTATAACTTGTTCATTACGGCAGTGGTGGTCACTTTTAAAGGAGAAATTAAGGTTTATAGAAGTGCACACCTAAGTGATGTATAGATAAAAGAGTACATATTATTTTTGATAATTAGAGCTCATCAACGTAATGTCCGTTTTTATTATTATTTTTTGCGGAAATCAATAATAATAATAATAATATAATTGCTAAAAGCAAATGTTCTACCGAGCAGGACTGCGACATTTGAGACGCCATGTTGGCATATGTCCAGCTCCGGACGTCGATATCCCTGACGAAGACAACTCAGATAGCCTCTAGCATTGCAGGCACCGCATTACTAAATTCAGGTTAGGTTAGACGAATTTATCGTACTTAAATTTCTTCGACTTCGGATCTAACAAAACAAAGCTTGCGTCTCAAGCGCTCGTCGCGACTCTGTTCTGTAGTGTATTGCGTTTAGCAACTTTTCCCAAGAAAAACATTACGTTGATACATTATATTTTGCAATATTAATGTTAGATTTCATATTGGTATTGCTAAAGGGAACTTTGCACAAAGAGGTATTTTCGTTGATGTTGATCGTGTTAGTTTGATACCAGATATATTTGAAGGATCTTTAGAAAATTATTGTTGACGTTGGAAACTCGCGATAGGGTATTAGGTCAGACTACCAGTGTTGTCAATATGACAGTGTCTATTTAAACGAATGGTTCTACATTGTTTTATATATATATATATATATATATATATATATAATGAAAACTCGGAGAGTTCTTAATTCATTTCGAACTTTGTTTCAACTTGTTTCTTTTAGTCTCAACTCTCGCGACCGTAGGGTAGCCCTTGGCTTCACTGCATTTTCGTCGTCGTCGTCGTCGTCGTCGTCGTCGTCGTCGTCGTCGTCGTCGTCGTCATCATCATCATCATCATCATCATCATCATCATCATCATCATCATCATCATCATCATCATCATCATCATCATCATCATCATCATCATCATCATCATCATCATCATCATCATCATCATCATCATCATCATCATCATCATCATCATCATCATCATCATCATCATCATCATCATCATCATCATCATCATCATCATCATGACTGTGTTGTTTACAGACATACCCATATTCCTCCTCTCCTTAACACCTATCCCCCCAATCTGTCTCTCTACTCCCCCCTCCCTCTCCCGTTACCCCCTCCTTCACGAATATCCCCCCACCCCCGTACCTCTCTGCCATTTCCCCCTTTCTTCTAATTCCTCTGAGTTCTCCGATATTAGTCCTTGATTTTATTATCGTTGCCACATTTTAGCAGGTCATGGGAATGTCTCCTGAGATTGGTCCACATTCTCGTCTGACATCTTGTCTTTCCTTTTACCGTTTGACGTTATCCAATACGACAAGATCACGTCCATGTTTGTTGTTTTTCCAGCCCTGTCTTCTCGCTTACTGTTTTTGTTCATGCACTTGCATTTTTTTTGTAGCTATTTGGTAATCCCCCGACTGTTGGTATATTTTCGGTTTATAAATTTATTGAGAAAATACATATTTCTTTTTTGCCTGCTTGGTCCAAAGACAAGCGAATTCAAACCCTCATCCCCAGCAATACAGTCTGCGTGCGTCACGGTGTCGTTGCAGCAAGCCGATACAGTTTCGCCGCATAGATTTCGTGTCTTCACTAACAATTTCCTTCGACTGACGTTTGAAAGGGCAGACATTGCATTACAAATTCAGTTGCCTTCGCATTTACATATCATGAAACTGCGTTCTAATTACCTCTCCTTGATCTGGCTTAATACTACATACGCTGATTTTTTTCACACATTACACTTTTTTTTCTTCCAAAGTCGTGCTCATTAATAGTTCCTGTCACTGTAATTTTAACTCTGTATATTCATTATGTCGATACATTATCTCTCGTTTATGTAGCATTTTTTTGTTAGTTGTATATTTGTTGATCCCACCATGGACCATGTCGTGTTATGAACGTACACATTCGCACGCGTACACACACACACACACACACACACTCTATTCAAGATATTAAGAAAAAACTTGATGCTGAGAGATACAAAGACGGGTCACCACGAGCATAGCTCCCTTCCCGTATAATACAACTATATAGGTAAATACACACACACGCACGCGCGCGCTACCTTCGGAAGCTGACCGTCCTGCCCGGGCCACATTACATATATAAACACAGTCCCATACCTTCTATCGTACACTTATTAAACAACATCTAATCCAAACATCATAATAACACTAAGACGCACCTATAATTTTATATGTTCATGCTTTATATATTTGTTTAGTGCACAATCACTTCAGCATCATATGTATTGGTAATCATTTATTATGTAGTCTCTTACCATAATATGTATATTATCAGCCCTCGGCTGGCACGTTTTCAATAAATCGTTTACATACACGCACGCAAAGGTTGAAACTTGAATGTTTGCATTGTATTCGAATCAAGCAGACTAGTATTTTCTTTTAATTTTTGCAAATATTGAGTGTAGTGAGAAATGAAAAAGATAGCTGAAGGTATTAGCTTTTCGATGGTTGCTCCTGTGTCTATTCCTTTGTGAAGAAATAGACGAGTGTATTCATCCAAAAATTGAAGTTGACACACCCTTAAAGAGCAGCACATGTAACATTGGTAACTGTTGTGATCATTAGACCAACTTAAAACAAGACGTTGTTCAAATGCATAGACACGTTTCGCCCGATCATCTCCACCACGCAAGCGGTGTCGCATGGGCGGTGTAGATAAGGTTTGAAACTCACAGCGCATGCGCAAATGAATTGCACGTGGAACGTATTGTTTATTTACGACAGTGTAAAAATAGCAAGTGTCGAATGAAAATAAATGTAAAGTTTAAGTATACTGAATGCATGAAAACATTTGAAATGGATCTGTGTAAAGCTGAATGCCTTATATCTGCTAGTACCGTAATACCTGTGATGTTATTTTTATGTATATAACTATGTACATGTATTCATATTATAGGACATA
Source organism: Oratosquilla oratoria (assembly GCF_046742065.1). Lineage (NCBI taxonomy): Eukaryota > Metazoa > Arthropoda > Malacostraca > Stomatopoda > Squillidae > Oratosquilla > Oratosquilla oratoria. Next base: position 22,661,383 of record NC_134809.1, on the reverse strand, counting down.
GGATCTTTATTGAAGTCAAGGTCATCCTTGTATGAAGTAACTAATCAAGAATCTTTTCACTCTCCTTGCACCGTCTCGCATCATGAAATAAATCGCGTGATGTTGCCCAGGAGTAAATATTTGAAGGCAAAATGCGCGCGCACGCACACACACAGACACACACACACACACACACACACACACACACACACACACACACACACACACACACACACACACACACACACACACACACACACATCTCGTGGCACAGTGGTTAGAGTTCCCGGCTGCCACTACTGCGATCCGGGTTCGAATCCCGCCCAGGAGTGAACTAATTTCAGTATCACTGCGCTTCGAGTCGTTACTCCAACTCACGCGGGTGGGGAGTATGCGAGCTCTGGGCTCTCTTGTGGAAGGGAAATAGATGTCGATCACGAGTCCAACACGTGATCCAAGACAATGGTGAATCACACACACACACACATTCCGTGTGGAACTGGAGCGTGATATTCTATTATAGTTTACATACTATGGGACACTGAGTAGACTACGCTGTAGCATAACTATCAGAATGTAAAGGTAGTGAACACGGCAAATTGAAAAAATATATATATATATATATATATATATATATATATATATATATGAAAAAAAAACTTGATTACAAATGACTATTGTCATCTGGATTTCTTGGACTGAAACGTCGCTTCTTGTGGCGGATTGCCTCGAGGCTCCCTGCTATTGGTTGTTCTGGTACCAAACGTTTTGTGTTCACCCCGTCCATATAAATGCTTGCGCATGATTAACCCTTACTTCAGTTGCACTCATGACGATAGCTTCGGTCAGACTATACATGCGGAGGTAAGTGTACTGTACACTCTGAATTCTAGGCAAGTTTGGTTAATGCAAGGTCTATATATATATATAGATCTTGGGTTAATGTTTAGCTGAAAAATGTTAATGAAATGATTAATTTGTTAGAAAGTGGACGCTTTAATTTCTGAATGATTCTTTGTGTAAGCCTACTGCGAATACACTGCTGTATTAGCGTACTGGTACTTGGACTCTACGGAAATGAACTTTATATATATATATATATATATATATATATATATATATATATTGGTGTATTTTCGGAGCAGGTTCTCTTTTAAACATGTTTGATTGAATACGACAGCATTCTGGAAGTTGTTAATTTTCTTTCGTATGTTTTCTATTTTTCTAATATTCTTCCCTTGGATAGGGTGAGCATAAATCAATTCCTTATAATTCTTCATTTTATTACACGACGTTTCGTTTCTAATAAGACATCTTCTGGTATTTCTGTTTTTTTAGATACAGTAAATATTTATTGTATCTTTAGAAACAGAAATACCAGAAGATGTCTTATTAGAGACGAAACGCCGTATAATAAAATGAAGAATTATAAGGAATTGGTTTATACCCACCCTATCCAAGGGAAGAATATAATTAGAAAATATACGAAAAAAAAACAACTTCCAGAATGCTGTCGTATTCATATATATATATATATATATATATATATATATATATATATATATACATACAAATATACATATATATATATATATATATATATACTGGGGACCATTCAGTGTATGTTATAATGGGGGAGAGAAAGACTTTAAAGTTGTATGGTTGGGTGACATGACAAAGTTCGTTTATTTGTATATATTTATTAATTTGATTATTTATTTATGTGTAGGACTTCAGATCACCTAAAGGAAAGATGCACCAGCCTGACTCCTCACAGTTGACCTCTTCCCTTGACTACGGTCCCTGGGATCCAGAGAACATAAGGGAGGAGGAGGAGGAGGACGTGTTTGATGACGAACCGAACGACGAGGAAGATGTCCGTGTAAGTAACGCGAAATCTCGGGACCGTCCTCGGATCATGAGTACTGGAAGACGCTCTACTTGTTCCAAAGAGTGTTAGTAAAAGGAAAAAAAAAAGTGTGATGGCAAGTTCGTTGGTCTCCATTGTTCTAACTACGGTCACACACCTCTTGGACATCATATTTTCTTGCCGTTAGTTCGTAAGACATTACTTAACATTTTCCATGTCGTATAATGTGATTATCACACTTGACCCAGAAGGCGCAACAGTTAGATATTTGCAAATTCGTGTTTTCTTTGCAGGGAGCAGAAGAATTCACTGGTGGAAACTCTTTGTTGTCGTCCAAAGAGGGTTTAGTGGTGCAAGGGGAGATGTCTATACTTGGAGGACAGGGGCCAACGCGACAGATAGTCACCCTGCAGTCCTTGACTGCTGGCTGGACAAACCACCTTCGTGATTCAGGCTATGTCCCTTCACCCACCAGTGCCCACTCTTTCACGTTCTCCTCAAGTGAGGACGAAGAAGAGGAGAAGAAGATGTCTGCTGTTGAGGGGAAAGGAGTCACCCCACCGATTAATATTCCTCGAGCTCGAAGTCGGACACTTCCCTCTCGGGGACCTGCGCACCCTCCCACACATCCCTCGGGAGAGAAGGCCAGGACTGCTCTCAAGGTGGAGCAAGGGGTGAGAACGAAGGTAGTGACGGAGGAACACCCCTTACTTCGTCGACAGCAGGATCAGGGGCACAGCACTCCCGGCCAACGCAATCGAACTCGATCATGTCCGGAGCTCCTACCCAGCCATCACCTGACGCCCCTTTGTTCACACACGCCAGTGGTCGTGCAGAGGAGCAAGTACGTGCACCAGCGGAACTGGTCCTCGCCTGCAACAACGCCGGAGGGAACGCCGATCTTCACACCCCCGTCGCATCTGCTGCCTCCGAGGACCACCCCAAGGACCACCAGGTCCTTGAGGGAGATGCTGATCGACTTGACGGAGGAGCCGGGTGAGTAGGCTTATCTTGATAGTTTTTTTCTGACTGATCACTGCGTCTTCCTTTTATGAACTAAGTGTACACATGTAACTGGCTAACCTGTTTGTGGAATACGATATGCTCAAGGCCAGTGATGTCCAAACATTTTCGCCTATTGTACCCTTTCCTTCTCCTACTGTTACGTACCTCCCCCCTACCCCGCCCACTATGGCTGAACAACATCTGTTTTTATTTAATATAATGCAAATAATTATGTTTGTGTGTTTATTGTTTGTTCACGTACCCGTCCTTCCGCTCCCTCTTTTTGTCGTCATAGATCAAGGGAAGTTTCTGGTGTGTGTCCCTTGTTTGTTCACGTACTCTTATGATCTTTTTTGCCGGCTCCGGTTTGGACAACACTGCTCTAGGACACACCATGAATCAGGAGAGAACGGGTGCAAAGACAGTGGGTAAGAGGGAATCCCGTCCGAGTGTGGGAAAGATGCACCCGTGCTATTTTTTTTTTTCACACACTCCAGTGTTTAGTGGTGCAGGCAGGATCCGACTCCAGTAGGTTTTAAGGATTTGTGTAGCTTGTTTCCAAGGTTCCAGAGCTGTGTGGAGGGACACACACACACACACACACACACACACACACACACACACACACACACACACACACACACACACACACCTACACCTACCTACCTACCTACCTACCTACCTACCTACCTGCCTACCTACCTACCTACCTACCTACCTACCTACCTACCTACATGGACGAAGAGATGACAAAACTCTTAGAAAAACTGGTCCGTCCAAGACTAGAATACGCATCAGTGGTATGGTCTCCACACAGAGTGAAGGATATAAGCACGACCGAGGGAATACAAAGGGGAGCAACCAGACTAGTTCCCAGCCTGGCAGATAGGTAAAATGAGGTGAGATTAAAGTCACTGGAACTGCCAACTCGAAGAGAGGTGATATGATTATAGTATTTAGGTTGATAAAGGGGATAGGCTACATTGACAGAAGGTGGAGAGACGAGATCGAGAAGTTTGCAGGAGTGACGTGGCAGATGATGGCACGGTCGTGTGATTCATGGAACGCTATGAAGGAGGCCTTTGTTCAGCAGTGGACTCGGGATGGCTGATTTAATTGAAATGGGGATAGGCTACGTTGACAGAAGTTATCTCTTGATTAGGGAAGGGAGAGGACAATTTAAGGAAGACTACGTGCCTAAAGCCTCGTTTACACGGGCAAGCTGAAAGGCAAGTCAAGCATGCAAGTCACCCGATATTGGAGAGGAAAGCGAGCAAGTACATGTTCACACAAGCCACTTGGCAAGTGGCCTGTATGAATATGTGCTTGCTCACTTTCCTTTCCAGCTTGCCCTATGTAAACCAGGTGTAAAAGCCTCGTTTAGACGGGGCAAGCTGAGAGGCAATTTAAGTGTGCAAGTTGCTTGCTACAAATTACTTTCCGTATGTAGACATTTGCTCGACAAAGAATATTAGGGAAATTGCCCAATTCTTTACCAAGCAGATCTTTATACAGGGCGAGTTACTTGCACAATTAGCTTGCCTCTCAGCTTGCCCCGTGTAAACGAAGCTATAGGATGTGAGGAAATTCAGTTTTCCGTGCAAATGCATATATACTTGGAATAGCTTAAGTGATGGAGTCCAATCTGGAACAATACATGAAAACATATTGGGACAGTACATGACTTTGAGGCTAAGCATAATTTTAAAAGAGAAAACGGCTTTCATTGAGTGTTGTTCCTCTCCTGGGACGCTGTCACGGACGCGCGCACACATTTTACGTCGTCATATCACTGATCGTCGATTCACTTCCCGGGTAATTTTAATGTTAATTTCAACTACTTATGTGACGTTCATAGTATTTTTATTTTTATATAATTTTTTTGTTTATGAGAGTATGGTAATTTGCACCGAACTAATGCAAATAACTCCGAATATAATTATCAACTGCGTACATCACGAACATCATTAAAACATTATAGGATAGGGGAAGTCCGAAATGTTTGTGTATTCTAACACTACGGCTATTATTATTATAGCGTAATTATTATTTATTAGTTACCTATTTAATTTGTTTACATTAAGTGTTGTCATTTTTTATGAGTAATAGTAAAGTAGTAGTGTTATACGTGAAGCCTTCAGAACAAAGGTCGAGACCTACACAAAATACCACAAGTATTACTCATTTCCTTTTGGTCTGTCCCCGAGCTTGAGACAGACTGCATCCGTTTTCCGTGGATCAATCTTTTGCTTGCCTCTGATTTCCCGTAGAAGTTGTACGTTTACGTTTTATTTTATTTTTTATTTCGGTGTGCATGTGAAAGAAAATGTCATCGTTGTCTCACGGATTTCCTTTGTCCAGTATTATCAGTATAATGTTTTTTTTTCTGATATCAATGTTCGTTTAATCGTGTAGTGTGAGTGTATGTGTGTGCGTACGTGCGCGCTGCATGCATGTACTTGTTTAGTGGTAGCTAGTGGGGCAGATTATTTTAGCTAGTCGCATCTCACTATGCAGTTCTGACCTCAGCCCGTGGTGTCAATTTGTGATTGATGGCCTTGAATTCGAGAAGCTTCTGCACAACCCCCCTTAGCCTTAGTAGGGGAACTGATAATTAATAAAAGAACAACTTATTTGAATACATTCAGAATTATTTAACGCTATCAGATAAAATTTTATGATATTTTAATGTGTTTCTAGTTGCCGTATCCTGATTGTGCATGTGAACTCTTGCATATTCCATATATGGATTTAGCTACAATTTGTAATTGCTTACTATTGAAAAATAAGAATCTATATTATGCACTACAGGGGCTATGTGTGAAGTGGTCTGCGCGTACGCGACTTTACTCTCTTGTCCCTTGGCAGACCTGCACGTGTGGTCGGGCAGGCCGAGCGTCTGCGTCAGGCTGCGTTCGCAGTGCTGCCAAGTGAGGGTAACTCTGTTTTAGGGTGATTTGAGCACCACCAGGGTAACAGGATAGAAATATGAAAAATGCTGACTTTTAGGGTAATTTTACCACTGCAAAACACATAAAAATTGAGCCATTTACTTAGAGAGGGGAGGGGGAGGAGGATTCTGCACAGAGTTCGCAAGAACTAGCAAAGGTGAAAATCAAAGACCCCGGTTAATTTTTCCCATACTTGCGTGGTTGGGTAACTATCACGCATGCCTCTATCGAGAAACAGGGTATATGTAATCTTGATTTTTATATTGAAAAGGCATCGCAGTTTCTTAATGACCCATTGTTTGAATTTCAAAACATTAGGGCCTCAGTTTATTTCGATGAAAAATATCCCATCCATTGCCTTATTAGTATCAAAGTTTCAAAATCTTATCCCTGAGAATGACTTTAGACATTGACAATGAGTGGTATTTGCTACAGAACACAGATATGAATGTTCTAAGCGACACTGGTTCTTGGAAATTTGGATGGACGTTAAGAGTATGAAGAAAGGTGATGGCACACCCATTTCCACTGGTGGGAAACTTCATGATAAAACTGTAATGTTTGCCTCACTCAGGCGCAAGTGTAGATTTTTTTCTCTATCAATCTTTTGAAAACAAAAATGATAAATTCCCTGAATATAAACACACTAATTTGAATTATTAATGCAAAGAGAAATTTGAAAATTCAATATCAGGCAAATTCGAATTTGCATAATCACACGTGAGTCTGATTACAGACAGCATATACTAACCTGACCGAAGGTAAACGAACATGGAACAGTGGCAACTTAATGGATAGCCGTGTTAGTACATGTGAGCATTATATTTTATACAAATTCATTACGGTACACGTAAAAATAATTTCCATTACATATGCATACATGTGTATGATCTTAATAGATATATTTTTAACAAACAGGGTGTTAATGGTGAATTTATGGTAAAATACTCGACCTGGCAGCACTGTGCGTTCGTTAGTTCGTACGTTCGTGTGTGCGTGCGTGGATATGTACGTACGTACGTGTCGTAGCTCTTGGAAATGGGTGGTCCAGTATTAGTAGTTGTACTAATACAGGACAGAACTGCGCAATAAATCTTGTATCATTAATCATGTTATGGGAACTCTGTAAAACTTCTAGTGGTTCATCTATCTTCCAGATTTGTGCATGAAAACACTATAGTTTGATCAGTTATGTTCCATCAAAACAAAACTTCCCCGTGAATGATAAATATGGAATAAAAGATACCCAACTGCTCAGAGTAGTTTTCTCATTGCGATAGGATTCGCTATGATAATAGCACCCTTGTTCTGCTGTGTTCTGGCTATTTTCATTTGTAACTGCCTCCCGTCCCAAGCTCCTGGTCGCTTTACCGGGGTTCAGAGCTCAACTGGGATTGTCTCTCGGCGCGACAGTTGCTCTTTACTTTGTTATCCACGATTTATACAAATTATCTAAACACTAGCTCATATACATAACCCACACTTTCGAAGTCCCTCAGAACGTTACATACACATGGATAGACAGTGATTGGTCACTAGAAACAATGTTTCTCAAAAGGACCAAAACGACATGTTGGCAAGCGAGTGGTGACGCGCAGGTGCATCCTGGAAAACAAGAAGAATTGTCACTAAACAAATCCAGCTTGAGCCTGCGACCACTGCCCTAGCCTTTGTGGCAGGTCGCGACGTCCAGTAGTGGGTGGGGAGAGGAGGTATCTTCCTCTTTCGAAAAATCTCACGTAGCTGACTGTGAACACGGCAGAAAATAATAACTTCCCATGATGTTCGACGTTGTATATGTATTTTGCTCCAGCATTTACTCATCACCACTTACGATTCTAAGGTCTTAACGTCGTGTAGATATTTGCATATAAGTAAAATTTTTAATCTACAAGTGCATGCGTACGTACTTGATGTGCTAAGTGATGTACACATAAGTGGCCAGACACGTGGAAAGAAACCCAGCGATAAAGAGGCAAGTACCACCAACTCTACACGTTCTATCAAGAACATTTCCGATCGGGAGCCAGTGACGTGTTGTTTATACTTCACTATAGGGCAGCGTTTCTCATCCTTTTTACCCTTGCGTAACCTTTAAAATGAATTGCATATCTCAAGGGACCCCTGCGCAAAAACAACAACAACAACCATATACCATATTTTCCTCTATTTATTATCATCGTTATAATAGGTTAAATAGGATGGTGTCTATATTACGTTATTACAATAACCAAGAATATGTCGTGCGTGTTTAATTATATTACGTATATGAAATTAAATAGAAAATCAAAAGTACATTAGCTTATCTCACTTGTTCTCGCGGAACCCTTAGGGACCTTTTGCGGAACCTTAGGGTTCCGGGGAACCTTGGTTGAGCAACGGCTATACAGTATTTAAATGTATTGCAGATCGTATAATCATGCAGGCAAAGGTAAAACTGTTTGAATTAGAGTTTAGTTGCGCTCGGGTCTCCGTGGTTCGACGAGTTGATCGACACGCCACAACAAAAGAACATCGACACACAAGTATATTACCATACTACAGGTGTCATGTCACCATAGGTGTTCAATGTACATGGGTGGGGTGGTGCGGAAGGTAAAGGCGAAGTTAATGGGCAGGACACAAGAGATTGTTATAGAAAAGTGGGAGGTGAGCCAGTTGTTGTTTGCTTATGACACTGCGCTTGTGGCAGGATCAGAGGAGGGATTGGGGGAGTTAGTGGTGGAGTTTGGGAAGGTATGCAATAGGAGAAAGTTGAAAGTAAATGTGGGTAAAAGGTGATGATATGTACAAAGGTAGGGATGGACGTGAGTTGATAGTAAGTCTAAAAGGAGGGAGGCTGGAGGGAATGGATAGTTTTAGGTACTTGGGGTCACATGCGACAGGAAAGGGAGGAGAGGAGGTTGAAGATAAACTATATAGAGAAAATCAAGTAAATGCCTTGGTGGATTGAAAAGTGTTATGAGGAATAGGCATCTGGGAATGGATGCATTGTATAAAGCAGACTTGGAATTTAAGAGAGGCAGAGAGGAAAAAATTAAACGTGTTTGAGATGAAATGTCTGAGAAGCATGGTAGGGGTCACTAGGTTGGATTGAGTGAGAAATAAGACGATGAGGAGAGCGGAAGTGGAGAAGAAGAAGGCAAATAGAGCTGACGAAGTATTATTGTGATGGTTTGGACACATGAAAAGAATAAATGATGAAAAGTTAGTAAAAGAAGTGTGGAAGGCAGAAGTGGAGTGAACGTGAGGGGACGACCAAGGATGAGATGGATGGGTGGGATGAAAAGGGCGTTGAGAAAGAGGGGAATGTCTGTTGAGCTAGGAAGGGAAGAGGTAGGAAAGAGGCCAAACGCAAGGCTCGGGCTATATAAGGAGTAAAATGTTTTTCATCGATATTATTTCTGAAGAAGCCCTGCTGGGCGAAACGTAAAATATATTGGACTCCCATACTCTGCGTTTGGCCTCTTCCCTACAGAGCTGTTGCAGTCATTGCTGCTTTTACTCATTCTCAAGAGGTAGGAAATAGGGATGAGTGGAGAGTGACTGTGTATAGAGGATACTGTTATGCAAGGAAGGGAGGGGCGGGAGATGGGGGGGGGGGTGCTTATGTGTGAATGATATTTTGACGCCCAGGATAGTGGGCGAGATACAGGGATGACCCATCATCCAGTAGGAGCTAAGATAAATTGGGGGGGGGGTGAGTGTGGTGGACGTGAATGGGATTAGGTAGGTGCCATTGATTTTGGCTACCTCCCATATAAAAAGGAAAAAACTCTTGGTATATAGACATGCGTATGGTAGAACCCCCCCCCCCCCATACTCAAGGAATCCTGCATATGTAATTAATCGTTCTTTTAAGGGGACACAAGAAAACGTGCAAAAACAATAGAGAAGTATTTGGGTGTGTTGGACATGTATAACTGGTTACCTCAGAAACATGTTATTGTGGGCGAGACATACAGGACGTTAGCGAACGTAGACATGGCCTCTCGCTACACTGATGGGGAGGTGATGAAAAACGAAAAAAAATAAACTGGTCAGACCAAAACCTAGGAAAGACAGGTGTGATCTCACAAGCTCGCGGAAGGACAAGAGAAGCAATCACACGGATCCCTACCCTAACAAACCATATAAGGAAAGATTATACATGCCGTAATCAGAAGAAAGAGGCGACATAATCGTGGTAAAAATCTGGCGTGTCAAATGTGTTACTAGGCCATGAATTGAATAAAAATGAACTTGCCATAATTTAATGAAATGTAAACGAATTCGTAACATGCGAGTATTACACATTTGACCGAGTGAAGATGTTCTAGCCAAAATGTGACAAGTTGAAACAAGACATCACTTAAAAACAGTATACATGAATGGAGGACGTTCGGGATCGAAACGACCGAACACGCCCCCCCCCCCCTCCGCCGCTCTCTTCACACCCTCCCGCACTCATCTAAAGAACCCACACAATGACTTCTTGGACACCCTTTTCGACTCCTACTTCCGTACTTACTGACAACGGCCATCCTGTCTTCTTTTCATCCTATAATCTATAACCTCGCCCCGTCCACCTAGAGTACTTAGCGATTCCTAACTGCGCTCCTCGGCTGGTTTCCTCTACACCCAGACTCGTCACCAGACTCTGATGACCTCCATCCCCCAGACTATATGACCCTCCCCCACGACTAATGACCTCTGCCCCATAGACTCTATGACCTCTACCCCTCAGATTCTCTATGACATAAAGTCTATGACCTCCAATTCCGGAGTCGCCACATGCACTTTGGTTCACTTGTTAGTACTAATAGGTAGCCGTTTTCTGTGAAGCTGTATTAGTACTAATAGGTAGCCGTTTTCTGTGAAGCTGTATCAAGCGCATTTCTATAGAAGCCAAGTACCGCGCGAAGAAGTCTGTTCGGTGATGAAAACCAACGTCGTAAATCGTTAAGATAAACTCTTGCTACAGCGCTTTAGATCACTGTAGAACCTAGTAGTGGAGACGATTGTACTCCCAACACGTTGATCCTCACCACACTCCCGCAAGCTGACTCACCATACTCTCGCCTGCTCTCTAACCACAATCCCGCCGGCTGACTCTACGCACTCCCACCCTGACTTGACGCACTCCCACCCTGACTTGACGCACTCCCATGTCCTGACTGACTTGATACGCTCCATGATGGCGCAGTGGTAGAGTTCTCGGCTGCCACTACGGGGGTCCGGGTTCGAATGCCGCTCTGGGCTGAAATAATTTCAGCATCGCTGCGCTGCGAGTCGTTACTCCAACTCTCGTGGGCAGGGAGTTTGTGTGTGTGCGCGCGCGCGCGTGTGAAAAGTCACTTCCAACCCCCCTCCGTGACATCCCCCACTTCCACTCCCCCCCCACCTTTTCCTAAACTTCCTTTTCCTATACCAACCCATCTCTCTCAGCTCCCAGCTCCTTCGTCCACTCCCATCTGCTGTATTCGCTCCATCTCCCTTCTCTCCCATCTCCCTCTTCCGTCACCTCTCCCTCCTTTTCCTCCTACGCCCTCTCTTCCTCCTCAGCTTTACCCCCCCTCCCCCCAAGCATTCCCAGGCCATCAATATGAAGGAATTAAGGCAAAATTTGACGAGTGGAAGAAATGGGACTATGTGCACAGATATCTAAACCAGTGTACGAAAGCTATAGATTGTTCACACACAGACACACACACACACACACACACACACACACACACACACACACACACACACACACACACACACACACACACACACACACACACACACACACAGACACACACATACACTCGCGCGCACACACACACACACACACACACACAGACACACACATACACGCGCGCGCACACACACACACACACACACACACACACATACACGCGCGCGCGCGCACACACACACACACACACACACACACACACACACACACACACATACACGCGCGCGCACACACACACACACACACACACACACACACACACACACACACACACACACACACACACACACACACACACACACACACCACACACACACACACACCACACACACACACACCACACACACACACACACACACACACCGCTGTGCTTCGAGTCGTTACTCCAACTCTCGTGGGCGGGGAGTTGGGTGTGTGTGTGCGTGTAAGGTCACAGCATTACCCAGAGATCGGTAGGTCTCTTCTGAGAGGGAAATAGGTGTCGATAGAGTGGTAGAGTTCTCGGCTGCCAGTACGGAGGTCCGGGTTCGAATCCCGCTCAGGGCTGAAATAATTTCAGCATCGCTGCACTGCGAGTCGTTACTCCAACTCTCGTGAGTAGGGAGTTGGTGTGTGTGTGTGCGCGCGCGCGCTAGTGAAAGGTCACAGCATTACCCATAGATCGGTCATATATGAGCTCTGAGTTCTCTTCCAGGAGGAAAATAGCTGTCGATCACGAGTCCAACACGTGATCCAAGACCATGGTGAATCACACACACACGCACACAAACATGAACATGGCCGTTAATGGCCGCGGAGGGATTAATGGAAAGGTTTGAGGAACCTCGCCTACTCCTGTTGTGATGCGATTTCCAGAAGAACGTTCCCGCCAAATGTGACTTGAAATCCTCCACAGTTAGCCAGAGGCGTCGCCGTAACCAAGGTATCCGAGGGCTGACCTTTGAGGATTGTGAGGCACGAGGTCGCACGAGGTGGGTCATGTTAGGTCGATTGCCCTCGGGTCATCGATTGCCCCATGGGACCACAGTAAATTTCCTTTGGTTTCGTTCATTTTTCAGTCGTCGTGATGGATTACGGGTCGACTGTGAGAGCGGTTGTTGGTAGGCGGGAAATCTGGCCGACAAGCAGGAACGCTCGCACGCGCGCGCAGTGGTAGCGTCCTCGGTCGCTGCTACGGCGGTCCGGGTTCGAATCCCGCACAGGGCTGATTGATTTCAGTATCGCTGCGCTGTGAGTCGTTACTCCAGCTCTCGTGGGCGGAGGGTTGGGCGCTGCGCTGTGAATCGTTACTCCTGCTCTCTTGGGCGGAGAGTTGTGTGTGTGTGCGTGTAAAGTCACAGCAATACCCATAGATCGGTCATATACGAGCTCTCTTTCGTGAGGGAATAGTTGTCGATCACGAGTCAAATCACGTGATCCAAGACCATGGTGAAACGCGCGCGCGCACACAGCACCACTTACAATACCGCACACCGCACCGCACTGTATTTTCCAATGCCAAACCTTCCGCCATTTTCAGTCCTCATGGCTTTTTAGCCCCTCGACGTACTTGGCCCCCCACCCCAACCTCATAGAATTTCGCCTTAATCCGGTAATTCCCGACCAGTGCAGGAACCCAAGAACTGCTATATGCACTATGACTTGCTGGTCTCGAGGATTTCAGAGTACAAGGAATCGACTTGAGACGATAGATACGAAAAAATAGATCCTATGTTAATTCCTCTACAATACTTGTGTAAAATCTCTTAACACGAAAGATAAAGTCAAATTAATTTGTAAGTTATTTACAATGCGATTTTTTTCAAACTATTTTTGTTAGAAAAAATATTTGTTGCATAAATTCTATAAGTTATCGTTACAGTAACAATGGCAAGGCGTCTGGGATCGCTGACGAAATAAGAACATGAGAATATAAGAATGAAGGAGACTGCAAGAGACCATAAGGCCTACACTAGGCAGCTCCGTATCCATCACCATCATTATCTCGTACAGCTCGTCACCATTTAGGTGCATGTGACCTTTATCCATCTAATACAAGGTGATGGTAATTGCTTCATGCACCTTGAAACCGCAGCATTATCATTACCTAGGGAATTGATCTTGTTTCCACCCAAGATAAATTTCTTCCGTTGATTCTTGATTTAGGGGCTAATGACGAATGTGTTAGGTGAGTTTGATGGAGAATTTTGAAGGGAATTGAAAAGTGTCTTGGAAGGAGTGAGGAGAAAGATGTAGGGGCTAAGGTGCAGAGGAGCCGTGGGGTGCAGATAGTAATTGTTGTTGTTGTCGTTCCCTAGACTGTCTGTCCGAGCAGTCCCGTCTCCCCAAGGAATGCCACAGCCGAAACTGGGTTTTCCCACAAATCCTTTATAGAGTGTATGTTGTGTTGTTTGCGTGCATGATTGCACGCAGATAGTTGTTGCATGCAGATAGTTGTTGGTGGGGGTGGTAGTGGGGAGGATGGATGGAGTGTTATAGGGATTTGTTGAGTGTGGAGGTTTGGGAAGGTATTAGATATTAGGAAGGTGACCAGTATGAGGGGAAAATATTGGGGCTGTGGAAAGGGATGAGATACAAAGATCAATGAAAGTGGTGAAAGCTGGTAAGGTACCAGAGTTGAATTGTTGTTGTGTAGTGTGTGTGTCAAATAGAGGAGTGGTTGTAGTGGATTGGGTATTGGGGTTGTTTGAGTGTGCCTGAGGAAGATAATGTGCCAAAAGAAGTTTTTGACCAAAGGTAAGAATGTTGTTTGGGTTTTTACAAGTCTGGAGAAAATGTGTGATGGCATGTGTGGGATGGGAGAGGGCTGTTGAGGGTGATAAGGAGTTTTTGTGTTCGGAGTGGAGGTTGTGCTTGGATGGGAAATGGAGATAATAAGTGGTGTAAGGTGAAGTTGGGGTTACACCAGGTAGTGTAATGTCACCATGGTGGTTCAATATGTACATGGATGAGATGGTATGATAGTAAATGCAAGGGTATGAATAGTAAATGGAGACAAAGGGAAGTGAGCCATTTGTTGTTTGTGGCTGACACTGCACTTGTGGATGGGTCAGAAAAAGGTTTAAAGCATACAGTGACTAGGCATAGTTTGGGAGTTTGTGAAAGCGGGACCTGAGAGTAAATGTGGGCAGAAGCTGGGTGATGAGATGTACCAGGGGAGAAGGTGACAGTAAATTGGAGGCAAATCTTAGGGAGGCTTGAAGAATGGCAGGGTTATAATGAGGGATGGATTCAAATAGAAGACTTATGTGAGGGGGCAATTGTGCCCTTGACAATATGCAGGACAGAGTGCATTCATTTGGTTGTGTTTGTGTGATGTAATGAGATGGATGAGTATTATTGAAGGTTCTTGTAGAAAGCAGTGCATCGTCTTTGAAATGTAAGCTGTATTCATGCACTATAGTACTTACATTGATGTTACATTTCAGGCTCGGGAGGCAATTCAGCCAACAGTGGGCATCAGCGTCGTGTACTTGTCCTTGCCCAACCAGACCTCATTGCAGGCCATACACTAGCAACTTCTACAACACCAGAAGCACAGGAATGGGAGCACCAGCATCATCTTTTGAAAGAAGGATTTCATTCAAGGCGTAATGTGAGCAGCCTTCAAGGACGAAGTATGATAAGGACATGGAGGCCAGCCTGGCATAGACCAAGGGCTTTGTCATGTGATGTTACCCTTTTGGTAGAGGTTGGTCAGGAGCTTCGAAGGATTAGTGATGAATTTACTCAAAGCTATGCTTCATCTGCGGTAAGGAAATTAAGAATTTATGGCATTTTGATAAGGTCTTGAAGCCAGCTAATGAAATGTGTAATATCAATTTGTAATTACTTTTTTGTAGCTTGCCAGACTGAATATCTAATAATCTATCTACCTTAATTGTCCTTGCATGCCTAAACCATCTCATTAGGGCTGTGATCTTATCTCTGTGTGTATTTTTTTTTTTTTTTGGTCACATTTTCCATATTTCTTGTTTGACACTTTGTCCTTTCTCTTCATACATTAATAGAATACTGGTGTTAGGCTCTCCTCCCCAAAGGGTGATTAACTGTTGCCTTATCACCACTTAGTGATGCCTCCTGAGATCAGCTTCCACTGAGGAAGTTGGTACAAAAAAGTGAAGTAACAACTGACTGACAGTACATTCAGTCTTTTTCATAGCTTTTCTTCCTTGTTTAGATTTAAAGGAGGCAGAATGGAAGAACCTAATTGTGTTTGAGATAGTGAATTATGGTGGAAGTTACAAGGATAGATTGAGTAAGAAATGTGGAGAGCAGGAATGGAAAGAGAACTGGCAGATAGAGTTGATCAAAGAATGCTAAGGTAGTTTGGACATTTGAAGAGAATAAGTGAAGTAATAAGAAAAAAAGTGAGAAAGATGGAGGTAGATGGAGTGCATTTGAGAGGAAGACCAAAAATGGGGGGTTAGGCAGGGAGAAAGGTGTATCGGGTGCAAGGAGAATGTTGAGCATTGGAAGAGAGAGGGCAAAGAGATAGGTGAGAGTGATTGTGAATGAATGAGAATTGGTATATCTCATAGGGATTTCTTGTTTGCACTGCAGATTCACAAAGGTGTAAGGAGGCACCACTAAACTATAGACTGGTATCATTGACCAGCACAGTAATGAAGTTGTGAAAGGATTGTGAAAGAGCAATGGGTAAAATATCTTGGGAGATGAATTTTCTAACTGTCAGTTTTGCTTTTATGTGTGAAAGGTCATGTGTGTTGGGCCTTTTCAAATTTTCCTCAAGAGTGATTGATGTGTGGAAATTGGAGCAGATTGGAGGACAAGGATGTAAACTACTTGAATGGATGAAAGATTTTTTGAAGGGAAAATATGAGGACAGTAATAAAGGATAATATATCAGGATAGAGAGCAGTGACTGGTGGAGGTCTATAATGTTTATTGCTATGAAATGTGTGCTTTGACTTGTTCCTTTTATAAGTGGGAAGGGCCTTGGTATATAGGATGTTAAAGTAAAGAATTAGAAATTTGATAAAGCTTAAAACAGTGGTTTTGTAAGTCACCAATATACTCGTTACAAATTTCAGGCCCCTGGTAATGCTGTGAATAGAGGTGTATGGCGCTACCTTCGTGACTTCTTTAGACGGATGTTCAGTCCAGAGACAACTTGAGCAGCTGATGGCTCTGTTACCGCTGAGAATGATTCCACCAACCCATGGCATGACCAGAGACCTAGTTCAAGGCAAATATGTGATGTGCTGTGGTGTGGACTTGCATACTAGATCATTTAGTATTTGTTGTTTGTTCCTCAAGGGAAGGTTTACTATACTTGTTTGATGAAGTGCAATGAAGATTATTGAATTGCCTAAATGGATTTGACATTTTCCAAATATGTTTGTTATTTGGTTAGGATTTGTCTTTCATTTATATAGTTTATGAGTATCTGGATTTTCAGTACTTGGGATGCACCTCCAGATGGAGGTGCAGGGCTGTAAGCATATCTGCATATTGGTCTGGTAGGCTGTTCCCCTCCAGAGCTATTGTCCTTTAGAGGTATGTCAACCTTCCATCATATCAGTGTTCCTTCTTGAAGGTGGTGCTTGTTGACGCCTTACGTCACATCATGCAAATACAGAACACTACATGTAACATAAAAACAACCCTAGTTGTATTCTACATACATCAGCAGTAACTTGCTTATAGTCCCCCAATACATTTGTACAAAAGCACATTCAAATATAACTCATAAATCAAACACTTCATAACAGAACAAGTTCTACATGCCACCAAACTCTCCCAGAAATAAACACAACAAAGAAATTACTCCAAACACAGAATATGCCTGGCAACTGACTAATAGTTGAAGATACACATGTTACACAGAAAATAAAGAGTACATAATGCTACACAGTCTGTCATTCCAGACAGAAGCATATTGACTGATGGGTAAACTTGTGCCTGTGATTGGTTTACTAGGAGCCTCGGGTCTCTTGAAAGAGAGAACTAGGGATTAATTCAGTGCTCAGTATCTTGCTTTAAGGTAGATTATGTGAATATATGGAGTAAATATCAATCAGTAGTAATATCTTTTAGGTTTTTATACAAACCTATACTGAGGGCTTTTCCCCTGTTACAAGTGAGGTAGTCAAATTAAAAACGATTTTATGGATTTAGAAAAAGTGTATGAAAGATTGTGAGGCATTGTAAGATGTGTAATGGATATATGGGATGGGGTAAGTATTGCGGGCAGTCAAAAGTTTTTATGTGAGAAGTAGGCCTGAGTAGTGTATTTGAGAATAGGTGTGACACTTGTCCCCAAGAAGCTAGGGTGGGAGGGAGAGTGAATGGATATCTAAATGCTTGTAGGGTGGATTAATTGATTTTACCAACCTCTTATAAAGGGGAAAGGGCCCTTTGAAATATGTACATACATACTGCCCAAATCCATTGGGTTAACCAAGTCAAAGCTGTAATTTGGCCATATAGCTGTAAACTTGTTTTTGCATAATTCCGTAGGAAAGTGAGTGTTCATAGTGTACTAGAAATTGATTGACCCTAAGTATACTTTTTCACACCAGTGTATATTTGATTTTTTGAGATACACGACTCATTATTGGTAGATGGATTTCTTTGTATTGGTTGTAGACAAACTTTAGACAATTCTATAATGACCACATTTTTTTCAACCATCATTTTGATTCTTTGTTGGAGGAAACCATAGGCCCCCAGGAAACTGGCACCATGGCAACAGAGAAATTCTGTGTCACTCAAGAAATCAACAATGCAGGCTTGTAAAATGTTAAGTAGTCCTGTGGCAATGAAACAAAGTAATTTAAACAGTGTGATTTTAGTGACACACTTAAGAGGAGCAGAATGTCGTTGGAGGACGACAAATGGTGAGAGGACTCTTCAAAGAGTACAACACCAAAAAATGTCAAAGAAATAACATGAAGCAATGCAGCAAGACTGCAAATCCACATCAGGGCCTGCCATTTCATTTACATTGCAACCCCCCCCCCCTTCTTGTTACCACATGGGAAAATAGAGAAAACAAAGAAATCCCTTCAGGCCAAATCAATTTATATTCCATTTACAACCATTCTCCACTCACACCTATCATGTGCCCTCTCCCTCCCCTGCTCAACAGACATTCCTATTTTGCTCAAAGACCTCATCTCACTATCCATTCATCTCATTCTTGGTCTTTCTCTTGAGTTCACTCCATCCACCTCTACCTTCCATGCACTTTTTTCTAGTCTTTCCTCATTCTTTTCATGTGGCCAAACCATCTGAGTATTCATTTATCTAACCTATGTATTGGTTCCCTTTCCACCCCTGCTTTCTTCATCACCTCATTTCTCACTATCCATTCTTATGACCCCCACAATACTTCTCAAATATATTTTAAGTTTTTCATTTCTGCCTCCCTTAACTTCCAAGTCCCCACCCCATACAGTGTTCTAGGCACAATCACCCCTTCATACAGTCTTCTCTTCACATCTGTCCTTTGATCCCATTCCTCATAACACTTTTCAGTTCATCTCACTCCATCCAGACTCGTCTCTTCTCTGCTACATGTGACCCCATATACTTAAAACTATCCATTTCCTCTAACCTCCCTCTTGTACGAATTACCATCAACTTGCTGCCACCCTTTACCCCTCCAATGATGAATAGGATCATTGGAATTATTTGGCATCAATGAGAATATCTTTTGGTGTTAGCCAACACATAATCTGGAAAGGGAATATGGAGCTTTGATGAGATGTGCAAAAAACTTCTTTAACTCTTTCACATCTTTACTTAAAAGTTGAATTAAATTGTAAAATTCAAAACCTTTATTCATTAAGGAAATATAATAAATTGTATGCTTTAGGTTTATGCTTTTAGTGATGAAAGGAGGATAGTGTTTAAATGCTTATTATTTTTGTAATAGAGAGTAAAGCACATTTAATCAGTGAACATTTAGTTAGTGCATATATACAAGTTATAAAGAAACCAATTCAGACAAGTTTAAAATTAAATTTCATTGAATTTGAGTTTGGACCATAAAGTGTTACAGTGAAAGTGTTTTTGCATTGCACTAAGAGTATTAAATATATAGGAGGCAATATATTGATAAAGTTGACCACATAGATTTATTCTGTTGTGAAAATAAGTAATTTTAGCTCAATGAGGAGCTAAGATGAGAGGGAAGGGTGGTGGATGGGAGTAGAATGGGTGGGAGTGGGTGGATGCCCATTGACTCTCTTATAAGGGGGGGGGGAATGCCCTTGGTACATAGATGTAGATAGTGAAAATAAGAATGATGATGATTCTGTTTAACATCACAAAACTCCCCTATCAGGAGGCTAGGATGGTGCTCCTTACTGAGGATTTTGTAGCATGGAATGATGCCCTTGGTACAACATGCCAGTGACAGGACTCAAACCACCATCACTTCGACCTCTGCTGCAAGTAGCGATGCCCTAAGCCATTCGGCTAGTGGACATATGAATGAAATGTGAATAGCCATGATATTTTCATAATTACTTTGTGCTGTGGGTTGCCAGATTACTTTAAACAGCCAAAACTTAGTCTTCCATTGGATAGGGAACTACTTTGGTCACAGTAAGGGTACTTGTGTGCACTACTAAAGGAAGTTTAATTTTAGGTTATTGATAAAACTGTCTTTCCTTCAGTGCAATATTTTTCTATTAATTCATTACCCTGGTTCTCTCTTGCAAGAGACTGATGGCTCCCAGGAAGTTTGCTATTGCCATGTTTGAGCCCACAACACTTGGTGAAATTATTTTGTGTTCCTGTCTGTAGAGCAGTGTACTGGTAGAGCAGTGTACTGTATGGTGGTCTGTGTTTTCATAGAGGTGGGTGCAACTGGAACAGTTGGAGTCTCTTGTCAGGCCATTTGTGTTGGTATTACTTTAATGCAGGTTAATGATCTGAATGTAGACTTACTAATGCAATTCTTACTTGATATGCAAATAATTTCTCTGTTGGGTTGATTCCTGGGGGAGTTTGGACTAGTATAGAATTTGGTAGCTTTTTATTGAGTGATTATTTTGTGATATGAAAGTATTTTTGTATGGATATACTGCAGAGTAGGTTATGGTAGATATTTGAGTAGAATACTGCTAGGGTTGTTTTTATGGTGTGTTCATTGGGCTGTGTTCATGCAATTTACTGTGATGGGTGAGAGGGTTGAAGGGCTCAAGCATTGAACAGTGTGCCTATTATTGCTTCTGTCTGGTTTTTGAGTGTAGATGTTTATTGGTATTGTATTAGTGCAGTCAATTATTATTCTTAAGGCTTTATTTTGTGTTATTTGTTGGGTATTTGTATTTGTTAGTTAAGGTGTTGTATAAAGGCTGCAATCAATCGCCCAGTTCTCTCTTGTTGGAGATCTGCGGCTCCCATGCATGCTGCATTTTCAACCATATATTCTTTTGCCATTTATATGATTCACATTCCAGTGTGTCATTTGGTGAACGTGCCCACAGGGTTTGTGCTTTCACAATCAATTGGTTTTTAAAGAAAACTAGCTCAAGAGTATTTTATTTTGATTTTTGAAAAGGAAAAATGCTGACATTGCATTCAAGAGAAGTGCCAAGGGATTTCAGTATTATTTGAAATTTTGTAATCATGGAGTAGTTTGACAGGCAAAATGTAAAGGTTAGATGGTGTATTTTACAAGAGGAAGTATCAGATATATATATAAAGCAGTGTTGTATGTCAAAATACTGTGATAATCTTCATGCTTTGCACATAATTGAATAATCATTATTACTAATTGTTTGTGTAGCCTGGGTCACCAATGGGTACTTGTATGTGGGACCTGATAGATACAGTGGAAGAAACTATCTCTCCAGTACATGTCTTCAAATTCCCATAGAAAAATTCTCTCTTGTTTGGAGATGAACTCCTGAGGGGCTGGTACTTTTTCTAAACTAGCCCCCAAGATCTTTGTTAGCTTAAGCTATATTTCCTCTACTTTTCATATAAGGAGAGGCAACAATTGATGAATGCTATGTTCTACAACCTCTTATGATCTGGTAACATAAAACAAAACCATACTAATATAAGATGCATGATTTCATTGATTCATCCTAGAAATAAGGGTGAACCTAAGACATTTGCTGACTTGTGTGGGACACCAGTTTTCCCTCCACTTTTTCTCAAAAGGAGAGCCAATAACAGGTGATTACTCTTCTGCCATCACCTATGAACTGGAGCAAACCCACACTAATATAAAAAGACATTTCATTGTTTCATCCTGGAAAAACCTATGTGAGGACCCAAGACTATTGCCGACTGCTGTGGGACACCAGGTTTCCAGTGAATGGAATGCAAGGCAACAGTTATTATACACAATTATACACAATTATGCATGCAAACAACACAACATACTCTATAAAGGATTTGTGGGAAAACCCAGTTTCGGCTGTGGCATTCCTTGGGGAGATGGGACTGCTCAGACAGATAGTCTAGGGAATGACAACAACAACAACAGTTATTATTGCTCCTATGAGAGGTCTTCCATTCTTCCAGACTTTGAGAATTATTTGTTGGCATTGTATTGTCACATTTAAAATGTATGACAAATATTACTCGTGTTGTGACTTGAGGAAGATATGATTTTGATAATGCTGGGGGCTCTGATAAGATAATGAATATCGGTAAGTTGCAGTATTTGTAACAAAAGCACCAGTGATTTTGTTTTTAAGTCTTCATTCTTTCCATCAGATATTTCTGAAGAAAATTAGTGGAGAGATATGGTTTATGAAAAATTCTCTCCTGTTTCTCCAGTTCTTTCTCTTTTCTCTTTATTTTCTCTTTCCTCGTTCATTCTCTCTTCTCTCTCCTCATTCTCTCTTCTCTCTTCTCTCTCTCTCTTTCCCTCTTTCTTTTTGTTTATTTGTTTTCTCTTTGTCTTTCTCTTTTTCATTATATTTATCTTTTTTCTTTCTCTTTTTCATATTTATCTTTTTTCTTTCTCTCCTCTCCTCTCCCCCCCCCTCTCTCTCTCTCTCTCTCTCTCTCTCTCTCTCTCTCTCTCTCTCTCTCTCTCTCTCTCTCTCTCTCTCTCTCTGCCTCTCTCTCTCTCTCTCTCTGCCTCTCTCTCTCTCTCTCTCTGTGCCTTGAACTAGGTCTCTCTGTGTCTCTCTCTGTCTGCCTCTCTGTGTCTCTCTCTGTCTGCCTCTCTCTCTCTGTCTGCCTCTCTCTCCCTGTCTGTCTCTCTCTCCCTCTGTCTCTCTCTCCCTCTGTCTCTCTCTCTCTCTCTCTCTCTCTCTCTCTCTCTCTCTCTCTCTCTCTCTCTCTCTCTCTCTCTCTCTCTCTCTCTCTCTCTCTCTCTCTCTCTCTCTCTCTCTCTCTCTCTCTCTCTCTCTCTCCCTCCCTGTCTCTCTCTCTCTCTCCCTGTCTCTCTCTCTCTCTCCCTGTCTCTCTCTCTCCCTCTCCCTGTCTCTCTCTCTCCCTGTCTGTCTGTCTCTCTCCCTGTCTGTCTGTCTGTCTCTCTCCCTGTCTGTCTGTCTCTCTCCCTGTCTGTCTCTCTCTCTCCCAGTCTGTCTCTCTCTCTCCCGGTCTGTCTCTCTCTCTCTCTCTCTCTCTCTCTCTCTCTCTCTCTCTCTCTCTCTCTCTCTCTCTCTCTCTCTCTCTCTCTCTCTCTCTCTCTCTCTCTCTCTCTCTCTCTGTGCCTCTCTATCTCTCTGTGTCTCTCTCTCTGTGCCTTGAACTAGGTCTCTGTGTCTCTCTCTGTCTGCCTCTCTCTCCCTGTCTGCCTCTCTCTCCCTGTCTGTCTCTCTCTCCCTCTGTCTCTCTCTCCCTCTGTCTCTCTCTCTCTCTCTCCCTGTCTCTCTCTCTCTCCCTCTCCCTGTCTCTCTCCCTCTCCCTGTCTCTCTCTCTCCCTGTCTGTCTGTCTCTCTCCCTGTCTGTCTGTCTCTCTCCCGGTCTGTCTGTCTCTCTCCCGGTCTGTCTCTCTGTCTCTCTCCCGGTCTGTCTCTCTCTCTCTCTGTCTCTCTCTCTGTCTCTCTCTCTCTCTCTCTGTCTCTCTCTCTCTCTCTCTCTCTGTCTCTCTCTCTCTCTGTCTCTCTCTCTGTCTCTCTCTCTCTCTGTCTCTCTCTCTCTCTGTCTCTCTCTCTGTCTCTCTCTCTCTCTGTCTCTCTCTCTCTCTGTCTCTCTCTCTGTCTGTCTCTCTCTCTCTCTGTCTCTCTGTCTCTCTCTGTCTCTCTGTCTCTCTCTCTCTCTCTCTCTCTCTCTCTCTCTCTCTCTCTCTGTCTCTCTCTGTCTCTCTCTGTCTCTCTCTCTCTCTCTCTCTCTCTCTCTCTCTCTCTCTCTCTCTCTCTCTCTCTCTCTCTCTCTCTCTCTCTCTCTCTCTCTCTCTCTCTCTCTCTCTCATATCTTTTAATGGCTGTCAGGATTAGGTAACTGACTAAATATTGTGTGCAATTCAGTTTTGTTAGTTGCTCAACCCCTGATTTTCATATAGGTGTTGCAGTGATGTGTATGTTGCAAGGTTGTGAAACAGGTCACACTGTATTGTTTCTTGCATTATGATTACTGATGTATGGTATGTGATTAGTTTACCATTGATATAGTTTTAAACAGCATTAAGGTTGATATTTGTGGTAGGCAGAATGATTTGTCTAAACTACTTTTGATGCATTTCAAGCAGTTGTGATTTGTGCATTAGGGGTAATTAAATCTAGCTATTTTTATTAAATTGAAAATGTCATTTCTTTAATTTTTCAAAGCAACATTCTTGCAAAATTTGTGTAAAGTATTTAATATTGCAATATGTTTTTTTTATCCATGATTATTGACCCTAAATTTGGGTGGCAAGCTTGTGTACATGATTCCTACATCATAATTTTTTTCATATCCTCTTTATATTTTCTCAAAATTTATGTGTCTATTCGTTACTCTTTTCTTGGTGTACTGTGTATGAAAAATTTAGAATTGCTTTTACAGTGCAGTATGTATAAGATCATCTGTGATAATGGAATGTGCCTTTAATTTCTTATATACTAAGAGTTTTACAGGGATTTTATTATTTTCAAGTTATATAATTGTGTACAATAGAAAAAATGTACACATACATCCATATGGAAGAAGAATGCTACAAGTTGTGTTTACATTAACTTACCTTTCATTCTCTCTCACTGTTTAAATATGCAGATTAACAATCTCATTGACTTGGTTTATTTAGTAATTTGATGAAATAGTGACTGTTAGTTTAAGTAGTAATTTGATTCAATAAAGTTATTTAATTTTATTGTTACTTTTATTTGATTTTTAAGTGCCTATGTCAGAGGGGAATTGATGCCTAATAAATGCAACAGTGATGCTCCCTCGACTGAATTGAAACATATGAATGTGTGTTTGTATGTATAAGTGATATGAAAAGATAATTATACTGCCCCATGAGTTTGTGCTCATCCACAAGCAGCTACTTCCAGAGGGATAAAAGATAATCCAAATGTTTTTGTTCACCATGCATTTCTAAACTTAATGTACACTATGTGAACACAATCCCTACACCATTTCACAACTAGACTAACATACACTACACCATGCTCATATACAATACTTCATCTTACTCTGAAGACCTCGAAGACACTAATGGGCTGAACAAAATTTCACAATCACAAAATACAAAATAAGAGTATGATGGGATACAAAACCCCTCAGGCACTCAATACAACTTATCCACAATAACGCTTCACATCACTATATTCCATCAATATGTCATCATGGGTCCATAAACACTGGCCCAAGATGACATGTCAGCATAAACAGGTACATAGACTTAAATCCAATATACCTGGGCACTAGAAACACAAAGACAGACTTACCATAAAGTGGCATCAGTTTGAACTATGAGAGAGGACAAGGTGAACAAAGGTAGTATGTATGAGCGTGGTTTGATTTATTTTCTTTCCGTGCAAGTGTCCACTTTTTCAGTGGTTGCACAAGTGTCATGTTATTTTTTTTTTTTGTATTGTATTTATTGTATGAAGCGGCCTTGCTGTGGATGTGCTGTGTCTTGCAACACTGTTTCTGGCCCAGGGCAGTGGACAAGGTGCAGGGATGACCCATCATCCAGGAGGTGCTAAGATAAGAGGGAGGGTGGAGGAGTGTGGAGTGTATTCAGGGATGGAATGGGTGTAAATGATTTTATGCCTTTTCTTTTTTGGCTACCTCCCTTGTAAGGGGGAAAAAGCCTTGGTATATGTATGTTTATTGTACTTACTCTTTGTAAATTAAATGTATATGAGATCCTTTATGTACAATTGGGTATATAAGGTGGTCCAGTCGTCTGGTACTCGTAGTGACTGGAGGAGGAGGGGGACCCGGACAGCTTTGGCAGTGTGGAACACCTCTCCCAGTTCCAACCACGGCCAGTATATTAAGCTCTTTGACCACTGTATATCTTCACATCCCTGAAGATGGTCCTAGGGCTAGGACTGAAATGTCAGGCATTAAACCTACCACTTTGAGTCTGGTGTACGCTTCTCCCTTTCAACATGGATCCCAGACTCCAGATCTTCGCACATATATACATATATATATATATATATACATATATATATATATATATATATATATATATATATATATATATATATATAATATTATTGCAGAGTTTTTTATCTGCCTTTTCTCTTTCTCTGAGGACCTTTTTCCCTTCCATGGGAAGTTGTCTTATAATGTCACCATATGACATTGTTTTGTATGTTACTTTGGGCATGGCTTTACCAAAGTGAATAACTGGCCAGAACGCGTTTTCACACTACTTAGTGCTTCATCAGTGGCTAGAGTGTGAATATCTGATTGAATTTTTGTGTTTATATACTATTAATGGTGGTCTGATATTTCATTTTGAGGCTTCTGATTGGCTAGTGGGCTGGACTGGGACTCCCGAACTATTCTACTTCCTCATTGGTCGGCTGTTGTGTGATGTCATCAGTATCGTACCTTCTTTCAGGGAGCTTAGATCTCCTTACCCTAGGAAGGGCCTCTATATATATATTGACTATTAATTTGGTGTTTAATAGATGCCTCGCCTTCCTGCCTTCCTTATCTATCATTATTATTGTTAAAGCGTACCTGATCATCCATCGTAATATAGGTATTGTCCTTTGGCTTTTTTGTTGTAGCCCTCGAACTTAATTGGCTCCGAACTGACCACATCCAAGTCGGAAAAACTTAGCAGATCGATGAACAACTGGAGTGATGTTTTGCATGTCTTGGGACCTGTAATATTAGTCCAGGTCATTATTTTGTTAAACAAAAACAAAATATTCCCTGTAGTGGTATACCTAGCCATGTATGTATGCATACCGAAAGACAAATGGAACACCATTGCCATAGGGGTTGTTTCCTTACCTGTGTCTTCTCCTTGGTAGCTCCAGTTGTTATCCTCAAAAGCTCTGGTTATCCTGGGCTTGGCTTCTTTTCGGGTCCGTCTACAATATCCAAAACAGTTTTTAACCATTTTGGTTATTCTGTGTTTGCATTATTATATATGTACCTATTCATATTTATTGCAAATAATCAGAATACAGAATTTTCTTACCTTTAGTTTGGCCTCCAAGCATATGCATATCACCTGAAGAAAGAACAGTGATATTTGTGAATATCAACATAATGGACAAACTACTCTTCTGTAATAAACTTAACTTTAGAAATAGAAGAATTAAAAAGACTGTTAAAAGAAGTTATAGAAGAGAATGAGGAATTAAAGAGGAATAATAAAGACAATATAGAGGCCATAGCAAAGGAAGCACAGGGCTGGAAAAAAAAAATCCAAGTAAAGAGTAAAGTTGCATTTACTGACAACAAATGAAAGAACAAACTGAAGACTCAGTTATTAAAGTGATGAGACAGAAGGAGAATATAGTAAGAGACTTAGCAGACAAAAAGAAATGTATAATTATATTAGGAATGGAATAGAAATTTAACCAAAATAGAACCACAAGAATTAAAGAGGGAAAAAAAAGTAAACAGTTTACTAGAATTAGTTCAAGAAGATGAACCTGAAATCATGAAACAAACTGAAGAGATGTTCAGACTCGGAAAATATAGTACAGATAAGACCAGACCAATTAAGATTAAATTCAGGTCACAAACAACAGGAGAGAATATCTTAGCAAAAACAGGGAAACTAGCAGCAAGTGAACAATATAAAAAGGTATGGATAAAAAGAGAAACGAATAAAGAGGAAAGGAAGAAAAAATGAAAAGGCAAGAAGCTAAAGAAAAAAACGAGAACAGAACGGATTCAGAAAAAGAAGAATTCTATTGGAGAGTAGTGAATATGAAAGTGAGGAAATGGACCATAACAGAGAGAAACAAAAAAGAAACAGAAAATACAATGGAAATAACAGGAAGTTGAGAGTGTCCTACACAAATATAGATGGATTAATAACAGGACTGAATGAACTGAACGAGTATCTGAAGGAAAAAGAACCGGACATAATGGGAATTGTTGAGACAAAATTAAAAGGTCCACTACCACCCAATAGCATAGGACACAATGCATATAATTATTGGATTTGAAGCAGAGAGAAAACAAGGGGTGGAGTTATGTTCCTGACTAAGGATATAAACGTGAAGAGTGTCACATATGGAAAGAATAGAGTAGAGATGATTATGATAGAAGTAGAAGACAGAGATAAGAAGAGCAGAAAGTTTGTAATAAACTACGTGCCCCCAAAAACAGCCTCGTGGGAAGAGAGTGAACAAAAGTATGTTAGAAGAAACAAGAATAACATTAAACAAGATAATGGAAGATGGAGGAAGAATAGTTATGATGGGCGACTTTAATTGCAAAGAAGTCTGCTGGGAAGAGATGACAGTAAAGGGTGGAGAAGACTCATGGGGAAATGTTCTACTTGAGATTATTATTGACCACACAATGACACAATGGATTCAGGAGAACACTAGGTATAGAAATGAAGAAGAACCATCAAGACTAGACCTAATAATCACATCAGAACCTGAAATAGTGGAAAAGATAGAATACCAGGCACCAATAAGTAAAAGTGACCACATATTGATAGAACTAGAACTAAATGAGGAAAAATACATGAAAAGAAATGAACAATATAGAAAAGGAAGATTGATGTATGAATTTTTTTTCTTTATAAAATAAGAGAATTCTTTCAAAATGAAAACTGGGAAAGAATACACAAAGAAGATACAACAGTGGAAGAGAAATGGAATATTTTGACAAAAATTGATAAAAAAGGAATGGAAAAGTATGTCCCAAGACAAAAACAAGAAAAAGAATATGTAAAATGCTGGTACAACAAAAGTTGTAGGGAGTTAAAAGACAAAAGAGATAAAGCTTGGACCAAATCGAAGAAAGACAAAAGACCTGAAAAATGGAAAATATACACTAGTTATAGAAATGAATATGTACAAGTGTGCAGTGACGAAAAAAGAAAATATGAAAAAGATGTCATAGAAAAATGTAAAGATCAACCAAAACTATTTTACAGATTTGTAAACAAACTGAAAAACAAACAAGAATTAGAGAAATTATGACAAGGAGGAGTTGAATACACAGAGGAAATAGAAATGGCAGAAATTATGAACAAGCATTTTAAATTGGTGTTTACAAGGGAGAACATACAACCTGGAGAGATCGAATGGGAAGAGAAAGTCCCCCTTATGAAAGAAATAGAAGTAACAAAGAACGAAAGAATGAAACACTTGAGTAATCTTGATGTCAGAAAATCGCATGGACCAGATGAAATAGCAAACTGGTTTTTGAGAGAATGCAGGAATGAGATGGCAGACAAAATACAAAGCATAATAAACAGTTCCTTGAAAGAAGGAAAAGTTCCAAAAGATTGGAAAAGAGCAAATATAGTACCTATATACAAAGGAGGAAATAAAGAGGACCCTACAAACTATAGACCAGTCTCTCTAACAAGTACAATAGCAAAAATCTGTGAAAGAATTATCGAAAGTAGATGGGTAAAGTATTGAGAAAAAAACAACGTACTAAATCCAAGGCAGTTTGGATTCAGACAAGGACGATCATGCGTCACCAATTTAATATGTTTCTATTCAAGACTAATAGATATAATACAAGAAAGAGATGGATGGGCTGATTGTGCATTTCTAGACCTAAAGAAAGCTTTTGACAAAGTACTACATAAGTTACTTAAGAAATTAGAAACTGAAGGAGGAATACAGGGCAAACTGCTTAAATGGATGGAAGACTTTTTGCAAGAAAGAAAAATGAGAGTAGTGATAAGAGACAAACACTAACTGGGATGAAGTAATAAGCGGTGTTCCACAAGGAACAGTTTTGGCCCCAATAATGTTTGCTATATATATTAATGATATGGATAAAGAAATTGAAAGTAACATGAGCTTCTTTGCAGATGACGCAAAACTGTTAAAAAAAAATGAACACTGAAGAATATTGTGAGTCACTACAGAGTGATCTCAATAAAGTATGGGAATGGAGTAGGAAGTGGGAGATGGAGTTCAATACCAAAAAGTGTAGTATAATGAAATTTGGAAGAAGCAAAAAAAGAATAGAAGGATCATATAAATTGGGAGAAGAAGGAATAAAAAAAGTAGAAAATGAGAAGGATCTGGGAGTCATTGTTATGAATAATATGTCACCTGAGAAACATATAAACAAGATTTTTGGAGAAACTTATAATCTAATAAGAACAATCAAAGTTGCATTTACATACCTGGATGAAGAAATGGTGAAGAAAATATTAATCACTTTGATAAGACCAAGATTGGAGATATGCAGCAACGATGTGGTCACCAAGTAAAAAAAAAATGTTTAAAAAGATTGAAAGAATACATAGAGCAATTACAAATTGGCACCAATGCTCTCAAAACTATCATATGAAGAGAGACTAGCAAAAATTGAGCTAAGACACTAGAGCAAAGAAGAGAGAGAGGAGATTTGATAACTACAGAATCATGAAAGGCATAGAAATTATTGATATAGAGGATCTAATAAAATGGGATGAAAGAAATACAAGAGGACACGGAAAGAAAATCAAGAAAGACAGCTATAGAAGAGATTTGAAAAAGAATAGCTTTCCTCACAGAGTAATAGACATTTGGAACAAGTTAGATGAGAAAATAGTGTGCATAAACAATTCATGAATTTAAAAATAGTTTAGATAAAATGAGATATAAAGACGGGCACCCACGAGCATAGCTCCCCTTCCCGTAAAATACAACTAGGTAAATACACACACACACGCATATATATACGTATATATATATATATATATATATATATATGTGTGTGTGTGTATATATGTTGTGTGTGTGTATATATATATGCATTTCTGGAGACGTCGCTAAAGCAAGGATATTCCTCCAATACAGGTAAACTACAATGAAAATCTCATACCTGTTGTTGAACAGACTCGATTTTTATGTCTGATCCTCGGCTCTCACCTTTCTTCGATACCTCAACTGAAATATCTCAAAACTTTGTCTTCCACCTTGTTATCCTACTCAAGTTGGGGGGCTCAACAGACGATTCCTTTGGAATTTCTACCAAATCCTCATGTAAAAAAAAAAAAAAAAAAAAAAAAAAAAATTAGCTGAATGACAAGCCTATTCATCTGACACATCATAGCCCTTGGAATATTTCCCTCTCATACGGTCACTCGGTCTACGCCATAGTATTGGTGAAATCTTCAGCACCTCGGTGAAAAGCTTATATAAAGAAACTGGATGACTTCTTTAGCCATCCTTCGTTTCTTTACATCATTGAGATACCTCTTCCAGATAAAAAGTTCTCCATTATCTCAATCCATCGCTCATTCTTCAGTCCTTCAGCTTATCATCAACACTTAAAATGATTAAAAACACTAACACAGAAACTCTGGTTACTTCACCTCCCCTCCAACACAGAATCATTATCCCTCTCACCCTTCTCTTCTATCTTCTCTTCAAACGTTTCAACAAGAGACGGGACTCATTTCCATACTATGATTACTATTCATACACCTTTAGTAGTGACATATCAACATATCCATAGGTAAGTAATACCATTCTTCAATATACGCCCGGTTCTTACAAGTGAAACCAACATCATGACTGAGATATATCTAGACTACGATGTGATATTGTCCATAAGAATACAAGCGCTGGGGAATCGTTGGCAACAAATACAATATAGTAACCACACTGTCAAGATTTGAACCCACGAAGGAACAATGTCGCTGTACAGCAGGCATATGTGTGCACTGTTCGGCCCCCGCACACCCTTTCCCATGCCTAAATCCATCAGAATGAGCAAACTATGGTCAAGACCATACAGCATCCTCTTTGCAGATCACGGTGTATGGGTTTGAACGTGAAACCCTTTGATTTTGATTTTCAAAACCCATAATATGCTCAAAACCCAGTATATGAAAAAGTATCTCGCCAGCATCCTCCGCATCTCAAAAGCGCTATGAAGGCATTCCAGCCCCAAACACTTGAAGAATTTCACTACTGTCCTCAATACCCTTCGAAGTTTGTGCTGGCTCGAAGCATGAAGTCTATGTTTAAATACGTACCACTTCAACCCAGATCCACATAGACGGCCCCCGCAGAGTAAACTAGACCAGCATGTCCCTGATACACACACTCACCCTAAACATCCAGATGCTGTCCAATTTTGTTATTCAGGTCCTCGAAAGCCATTTCATCACCTATCAATACTTCCTGTAGCTTAATCTAACGAATAATCATATAATCATTCTTTCTTGTGTAAGCATGTCGTGTTTCCTATACAGAGTAGACTATTGTACGGTCGCTGGTGTATTGTACTTCCGGACAGAAAAACGTAGATATATATATTTAAGATCCATATGGGAAGTACTTTGTGAGAAAAACAATGGATTATTGTAGGTGTGACTAGAATCCGGAAGCATTTGGTACTCTGACTCACACATGTTTCCTTGTATGACCCAACAGATGTCTGGAACTAACGTGATATCAGTGTCTGACCTGGATTGCTGAACGGTGCACGTGACTAAATACGTTGTTATCGTTGTCATTATCGTGGTAACACACACACACACACACACACACTTTCAACGAACGGACGGCTTGAAGAACGTTCTGAAGAAAAGTGCCGATTGTGGATCCCAACGCAAAGAGAAGTACCTTTTTGTATTTGCAGGGTGGGGGGAAATTGCTCGTGGGGCAGTAGGTAAGTAGGAAAAGAGGAGAAGGGGAGGGATTGCTGGGGAAATGGAAGGAAATGAGGATGTGGAGGACTTGGCCCAGGCAGACGGGCGTAAGGTCAACATGAAACGACCACCGGACCAGCTCAGTGATGACGAAATGGCAAATAAAAATGTAAAGATTAGAAGTATAGAGAGGAGCAATACAGTAGAAAGTGACGAGAATATGTTCCAGGGATTTAAAGAGGGTGGGGGGGACACAACCCCCCCCCCCCGACTGATAAGACTAGAGGAGAGAGTTGATAAGGTGATCGAGGACTTGGAACGTAAGTTAGGTAATGTAGACTCCATTTTCCAGAGAATTGAAAGGTTGGAACAACTAGAGAAGGCTAACAGAAACTTAACTGAAGAAGTAGAGGACATAAAAAGACAGTTAGGAAATGTAAAGGAGGAGAATGAGAAATTGAAGAAGAATAGTAATGAAAACAGAGAGAAAATAGCTACAGAAGCTAAAAATTGGAGAATAACTCAAGAAGGGAATAAGGTTTCATTCACTGACATAGTCAAACAGCAATTGAAAGAACATAATGAAGACTCAGTTATTAAAGTGATGAGACAGAAGGAGAATATAGTAAGAGAATTAGCTGACAAAAAGAAATGTATAATTATATTAGGAATGGAAGAGAAACATAACCCAGATAGAACCGCAAGAATCAAGGAGGAAAATGAAAGAGTAAGCAGTTTATTAAAATTAGTCCAGGAAGATGAACCAGAAATTATAAAGGAAATTGAGGAAAAATTCAGACTCGGAAAATATAGTACAGATAAGACCAGACCAATTAAGATTAAATTCAGGTCACAAACAACGGCAGAGAAAATTCTATCCAAGACAGGGAAACTAGCAACAAATGATCAATATAAAAAGGTATGGATAAAAAGAGAAATGAATAAGGAGGAAAGAGAGGCAGAAAAGCAGAAAAGAATTGAAGCTAAGGCAAAAAACGAGGAAAGAACGGAGTCAGAGAAAGAGAGATTCTATTGGAGAGTAGTGAACATGAAAATAAAGCAGTTCGACATACTAAAGAAAAACATAAGGGAAACAGAGAACACAATGGAAGTGGCAGAAAACTAAGAGTGTCTTACACAAATATAGATGGATTGATAACAGGATTGAATGAACTGAATGATTATTTGAAAGAAAAAGAACCGGACATAATGGGAATTGTAGAAACAAAATTAAAAGGCCCACTACCACCCAACAGTGTAGGACATGATACATACAATTATTGGATTAGAAACAGAGAGAAAAAACAAGGGGGTGGAGTTATGTTCCTGACTAAGAAGGATATAAACGTGAAAGGTGTCATATATGGAAAGAATACAGTAGAGATGATTATGATAGAAGTGGAAGACCGAGATAAGAAGAGCAGAAAATTTGTGATCAATTATGTGCCTCCGAAAACAGCCTCATGGGAGGAGAGTGAACATAAAAGTATGTTAGAGGACACAAAGATAGCATTAACTAAAATAATGGAAGACGGAGGAAGAATAGTTATGATGGGCGACTTTAATTGCAAAGAAATCTGCTGGGAAGAGATGACAGTAAAGAGTGGTGATGACTCATGGGGAAATGCTCTACTTGAGATGATTACTGACCATTCAATGACACAATGGATACAAGAGAACACTAGGTATAGAAATGAAGAAGAACCATCGAGGCTAGACTTAATAATTACATCTGAACCTAGAATAGTGGACAAGATTGAATATAAAACACCAATAGGTAAAAGTGACCACATATTGATTGAACTGGAACTTAATGAAGAAAAATATATGAAAAGAAATGAACAATATAGAAAAGGAAGAATGATGTATGAAAAAACAAACTTTGATAAAATAAGAGAATTCTTCCAACAAGAAAACTGGGAAGAAATATACAAAGAAGAAACATCAGTGGAAGAGAAATGGAATATTTTGACAAAAATTTACAGAAAAGGAGTGGAAAAGTATGTCCCAAGACAAAAACAAGAAAAAGAATATGTAAAATGCTGGTACAACAAAAGTTGTAGGGAGTTAAAGGACAAAAGAGACAAAGCCTGGAACAGATGGAAAAAAGACAGAAGACCTGAAAAATGGAAAATATATACTGGTTATAGAAATGAATATGTACAAAAGTGCAGAGAGGAAAAAAGAAAATATGAAAAAGATGTTATAGAAAAGTGTAAAGATCAACCAAAACTATTCTACAGATTTGTAAACAATAAACTGAAAAACAAACAAGACTTGGAGAAATTAAGACAAGGAGGAGTTGAATACACTGAGGAAATGGAAATGGCAGAAATTATGAACAAACATTTTAAATCAGTGTTTACAAGGGAAAATATACAACCTGAAGAGATTGAGTGGAAGGAAAAAGTCCCCCCTATGGAAGAAATAGAAGTAACAAAGAATGAAATATTGACACACTTGGGTAATTTTGATGTCAGAAAATCGCATGGGCCAGATGAAATAGCAAACTGGATTCTGAAAGAATGCAGGAATGAACTGGCAGACAAAATACATAGCATAATAAGCAGTTCCTTAAAAGAAGGAAAAGTTCCAGAAGATTGGAAAAAAGCAAATATAGTACCTATATATAAAGGAAGAAATAAAGAAGAACCTACCAACTATAGACCAGTCTCTCTAACAAGTACAATAGCAAAAATATGTGAAAGAATTATCAAAAGTAGATGGGTAAAATACTTGGAAAAAAAACAACGTACTAAATCCAAGGCAATTTGGATTCAGACAAGGACGATCATGCGTCACCAATTTAATATGTTTCTATTCAAGGCTAATAGATATAATACAAGAAAGAGATGGATGGGCTGATTGTGCATTTCTAGACCTAAAAAAAGCTTTTGACAAAGTACCACATAAGAAGTTGCTTAAGAAATTAGAAACTGAAGGAGGAATACAAGGTAAATTGCTAAATTGGATGGAAGACTTTTTGCAAGAAAGAAAAATGAGAGTAGTGATAAGAGATCAGCACTCAAAATGGAATGAAGTAATAAGCGGTGTCCCGCAGGGAACAGTTCTGGCCCCAATAATGTTTGCTATATATATTAATGATATGGATGAAGGAATTGAAAGCTATATGAGCTTCTTTGCAGATGATGCAAAATTACTGAAAAGAGTGAAAACTGAAGAGGATTGTGAATCACTACAGAGAGATCTAAATAAAGTACAAGAATGGAGTAGGAAGTGGGAGATGGAGTTCAATACAAAAAAGTGTAGTATAATGGAATTTGGAAAAAGCAAAAACAGAATAACAGGATCATATAATTTGGGAGAAGAAGGAATAAAAAAAGTAGAAAATGAGAAGGACCTGGGAGTCATTGTTATGAATAATATGTCACCTGAGAAACATATAAATAAGATTTTTGGAGAAACTTATAATTTAATAAGAACAATCAAAGTGGCATTTACATACCTGGATGAAGAAATGGTGAGGAAAATCCTAATCACCCTGATAAGACCAAGATTGGAATATGCAGCAACGATATGGTCACCAAGTACAAAAAAATGTATAAAAAAACTTGAAAGAATACAAAGAGCAATTACAAAACTGGCACCAACACTCTCAAAACTATCATATGAAGAGAGACTACAAAAACTTAAACTACAGACACTAGAGCAAAGAAGAGAGAGAGGAGATTTGATAGCTATTTACAGAATCATGAAAGGCATAGAAATTACTGATAGAGAGAATCTGATAAAATGGGATGACAGAAATACAAGAGGACACGGAAAGAAAATAAAAAAAGACAGCTATAGAAGAGATTTTAAAAAGAACAGCTTTCCTCACAGAGCAATAGACAGTTGGAACAAGTTAGATGAGAAAGTGGTGTGTGCAAAAACAATACATGAATTTAAAAATAGTTTAGATAAAATGAGATATGAAGACGGGACCCCACGAGCATAGCTCCCCTTCCCGTAAAATACAACTAGGTAAATACAACTAGGTAAATACACACGTAGAGGTGAAAGAGAAGGACGACCTAGAATAATGGTAGTGCCAATTATATGAGTTGTACAAGGAAAGTATTACAAGGATATGAAATGCGGATGTTAGCAAAATATGGGGTTAAGTTCTGACACAGACGAAGAAATACGGCAAGTGCTTGACCCCCTTACATATATGGTGGCACTTTTCATGTTATTCTGGCTATCACCAGGCTATTTCGTTCATGGTTTCAGCCAGCTCCTGTTTAACAATCCCCTCCTCCGTCTTGGGTGGTACTTCATCTTGTCTTCGAATACCGCCACTGATCTCCATCAGCTGCACCCATCGGCAGTGTAGGTCTTGATGGTGTATTTCGTACAGGAAGAGGCGATGAAAATCTTCATTGTGCAGGCAATGGTTGATAAAACATAGTCTAAGTATGCCAAAGCTGTCCACGTGCAGGGGAGTCGGAGCCTGTGAATTACGTCACATCCCCTTAGTCGGGTCCTAAATCGTAGAACGTCTGAGGACTGTATGTTGTCTCCATGTCGACCCCACCTACACTGCTGCAACAGGAGTGGGGGACCACTCCGCCCCCAATCGACCCAACCTGTCTGAGTATGGAACCTCCACGGGGTTCACTAAAATACTTTACTAAACCATGGCCGGCTTCATGCACAAAGTGGAACAGTAAGAGAGTGAGCGTAAGTGTCGGCAGGCCAGACGCAGAGTATCTAGTCTATTTGTAAGAATCTTGGGAAATACTTTGCATACATCTATGATCTATGGTGATTCTCATACTGAAAGAGATCACCAACCCAGCCATTACTAGTGAATCCTTCTGACCTCCATCGTCTTCTAGTTCATGTCTGGAAACATTCGTTGATTGTAAACTTTGAGTTTCATGCATATTTCATCTAAGATATTTCTAGTCTATTTGAAAGAGTCTTAGATAATTTGTATACATTTGATAAAAAACTAATCAATCGGCAGTTTCTAGGGATTTTCTGGTCTCCTTTCTTTTGAAGGAAAAGCAATAAAGCATTGCAATACATATAAGGTTAGAATATTGTGTATTCAAACAACAAAGTAAAATTCTGTCATTTTTTTCACTTTGCCATTTGATTTTGGCTACCTACGTTGTAAGAGGAAAAAAAAATTGCTTTGTATGTAAAACCTGGTTTGAAAATTTCGAGGCGAATTGATATTCATAAAGGCGTAAAACATGGAGCGGCAGAATTAGATATGAATAAGTTGTTTACTGTTATATAGAAATGTTTAAGATAGAAAAAACTTCCCAACACAAGATTATACATAGGAAGCAAATTGACATTATCGCCGTGGAGACATCTCGCCTTCTCACAGATGATATTGCCAGATATCATATTACCAGCCAATTGTTTTTAATTTATCCAGGTTTGGATGAGCTTCTCCATCTTCTCCATAGACTGGGAATATTTGCATGAGAAACGAATAATACCTTTAGTCTCTTCTGCCGATTTATACTGAGCTTTATTTTTAAAAATCATACAAACAGTGGACTATGGCATCTTATAAAATGATGCAAGATCAGCTACACGCATAAGACTCTCATGGTTCGGTATTAATTCCTTCTTAATTTCAATAGAAACCTTATTGTTTTTTTATTCTCTCGGACTTATCAATATCACTAGCAACCTTTTTCAGACCCTTGCTGTGGATGTGCTGTGTCTTGCGACACTGCTTCTGACCCAGGGCGGTGGGCAGGGTGCAGGGATGACCCGTCATCCAGGAGGTGCTCAGATGAGAGGGAGGGTGGGAGGGGTGTGGAGTGTATTTAGGGATGAAATGGGTGGGAGTGTTTTTATGCCTTTCCCTTTTTGGCTACCTCCCTTGGAAGGGGGAAAAAGCCTTGGTATATGTATGTAGATGGGTAAGGTATTTAGAAGAAAAAAAACACTGTGCTAAATCCAAGGCAATTTGGATTCAGACAAGGATGATCATGCGTCACCAATTTAATATGTTTCTATTCAAGGCTAATAGATATAATACAAGAAAGAGATGGATGGGCGGACTGTGCATTTTTAGACCTAAAGAAAGCTTTTGACAAAGTACCACATAAGAAGTTGCTTAAGAAATTAGAAACTGAAGGAGGAATACAGGGCAAACTACTAAATTGGATGGAGGACTTTTTGCAAGAAAGAAAAATGAGAGTAGTGATAAGAAACCAGCACTCAAATTGGGATGAAGTAATAAGCGGTGTTCCGCAGGGAACAGTTCTGGCCCCAATAATGTTTGCTATATATATTAATGATATGGATGAAGGAATTGAAAGCTATATGAGCTTCTTTGCAGATGATGCAAAACTACTGAAAAGAGTGAAAACTGAAGAAGATTGTGAATCACTACAGAGAGATCTAAATAAAGTACAAGAATGGAGTAGGAAGTGGGAGATGGAGTTCAATACAAAAAAATGTAGTATAATGGAATTTGGAAAAAGCAAAAACAGAATAACAGGAGCATATAAATTGGGAGAAGAAGGAATAAAAAAAATAGAAAATGAGAAGGACCTGGTAGTCATTGTTATGAATAATATGTCACCTGAGAAACATATAAATAAGATTTTTGGAGAAACTTATAATTTAATAAGAACAGTCAAAGTTGCATTTACATACCTAGATGAAGAAATGGTGAAGAAAATCCTAATCACCCTGATAAGACCAAGATTGGAATATGCAGCAACGATATGGTCACCAAGTACAAAAAAATGTATAACAAAACTTGAAAGAATACAAAGAGCAATTACAAAATTGGCACAAACACTCTCAAAACTATCATATGAAGAGAGACTAGAAAAACTTGAACTACAGACACTAGAGCAAAGAAGAGAGAGAGGAGATTTGATAGCTATTTACAGAATCATGAAAGGCATAGAAATTACTGATAGAGAGAATCTGATAAAATGGGATGACAGAAATACAAGAGGACACGGAAAGAATATAAAAAAAGACAGCTATAGAAGAGATTTGAAAAAGAACAGCTTTCCTCACAGAGTAATAGACAGTTGGAACAAGTTAGATGAGAAAGTGGTGTGTGCAAAAACAATACATGAATTTAAAAATAGTTTAGATAAAATGAGATATGAAGACGGGACCCCACAAGCATAGCTTTCCTTCCCGTAAAATACAACTAGGTAAATACAACTAGGTAAATACACACACACACATACACACACACACACACACACACACACACACACACACACACACACACACACACACACACACACACACACACACACACACACACACACACACACACACACACACACAATCGCCTGGGCTACTTTACTTGAATCTTTAAGAGTGGGCACGCCCTGTATTACCTCTTTACTCCGGGGCACATCGCACGTCTGGCAGCATTAGCTGCCCGACGTGCGATGTTGCGTCTTAATAGTCGCACTATAAAAAATAAAGTCAGTGCTCAATCGTTTGTTCTCTTTCACCCGTGTATTTTGATAACCATAGAAAATTGATGAAGCCAGTTTAGAGAGAATGGAAATTACGTAGGTACGACTACAATAAATATAATCAAGATGTCGACGTCGGCATCATCGAGTACCCACTTGCTCCTCATGCCGCCTACGTAGGCGTCACCATATGGAAGTGGAGTTCCTACCACCAGGGCCGACATCACACGATCCACGAATTTCTCCATATGGTGTCAAGGAGTTGTGTAAGTATACATTCCCTTGACTCTAGGACTTTTGGGTTAATGTGTATACCCAAATCCTAGCCTCGCCCCGTCGGGCTCGGTGGTTGGTGTGTGTGTGTGTGAGGAAGAATCATAGACATATCAACATGACATCCATAAATGATACTATGGTGTCACAAAGCTGGTTGTGCGGGTTGCCGAGGTGTTGCAAATGAGGTACAGCAAGGTCGAGCCAATCCCGGGGTGAACCTCCTGCGGGCTCTCCATGCACGGGTCTGGATCATTCTTTATCTCCTCCAGGACAATCGACCACCCATTTTACTTCACAAGAAAGGAGACCAGAAAGGCGTTAGTAACTACCGATCAATTAGGTTGTTAATGAATATATATAGAATATGTTCCAAGATACATATAGACTAATCAAATTTATGATGGAAACCAACCAAGAGAATAGGCATGTTTCAGTAGCGGATATTCGACTTTAGTCCATTTGAAAGCCATTGAATCAACTAATGGAGAAAACGACAGATTATTATTTATAAATCTATTTAGCTTTTGTAGTTTATGAGAAGGCCTTTCACTCAGCAGAACAAATAGCAACACTAAACTCATTACCCCAAACAGGGTGCAAACGAACACATTATAATGGTTCTTGAAAACATCTATGCGAAAGGTAGCCTACCGCTGTAATTTGACTACCTAGAGAACAGAAAAGTCAATGATCGAAAGATAGTGCGATAGAGCGATACAAATTTGTAAAAAGTATTTACAGGTTATCTGGAGGATAATTTCAAAATATTGATTTTGTATGTATATGTAAATGTATGTAGAAAGTAGCCCCTTTTGTTTTTGCAAATACTTTTCTTGCCTTGCGACACAATGTGTGAGTACATATTATTTTCGACCAGAGCACTATTGTGACCCACTAAGATGATAATGACCTCCTTACATGCAGCTGTGTCTACATCCACCTTCACACCTGTGAAGTCATACTTTATAAGCGCGTCGACGGAGGCGAGGGAATGCAGACATTCTGAGGAGACAACACCTCACTTGTCCATAAGCAACTGGTAAGAGAGAATAAGTGTCCGATACAAGATTGGAAACAACCAATGCCTATTCCTATATAAAACCTCGCAAAGTACCATCGCTGCCACCAACGTTGTAAACGGGTGCTTCTTTTCTAACAAGAAGGCACGATTGCATGTTAATGGCAGTACATGAATGATTTATTATGGTTTATAATATTTAGATTTCCACTTAGGTATAATGGAATAACTTATTTGTGTCTTTATGTAAATTTAGATGTACTTTTTTCCAGGGACGAGAGAAAGACTAGCCGTCAAAGGTCACTCTCCAAGAAAATCAACATAAAGAGTTGACACCTTGTCCAACACTGTCAGTTACGTTCGAGGTGCCTGTCTTTTATTCCAATCAACTTACTAAACACTACAATGGTCCAGCTGGTCAAAATCCTCTTTGTTTTATCAGTAAGTGTTACCGAGCTCTTTCTCCAAGCAAATCTGTATCATTCTCCATCCTTATTTTTTTACATGTCATTGGCAATAGATAAAAGTTAAAGACAATTACAAAAACATCGATTCTTCAAAT
The DNA here is from genome assembly GCF_046742065.1 of Oratosquilla oratoria. Classification (NCBI taxonomy): domain Eukaryota; kingdom Metazoa; phylum Arthropoda; class Malacostraca; order Stomatopoda; family Squillidae; genus Oratosquilla; species Oratosquilla oratoria. Next base: position 22,619,437 of record NC_134809.1, on the reverse strand, counting down.
TGAATGAAGTGATTTGTCATGGCAGAGAATTTCGTTCTTCATGCAGTTTGATACATATATCAATGTTCTTTCTTCAGGTGATGTGCGCATGCTTGGAGGCCAGACGAAGGGTAAGACAATTCTGTATTCTGATTATTTGTGATAAATATGGAGATGTGCATACAATAATGTAAATACATGACAACCACAATGGTTAAAAAATCTGTTTTGTATGTTGTAGAGGGAGCCGAAAAGAAAGATAAAGCCCAGGACAACCAAAGCTTCCCAGGAAGACGACTGGAGCTTCCAGGGAAAAGACACAGGTAAAAAGACACCCCGTATTGCAATGATATTCCATTGTCTTATGATTCGCAAATATACAAGCTTAGGAGTAACACTGGAGGAATTATTTTCTTTCTATTTAACAAATGATGTGCACCTTCCAGGTCCCGAAACATGGGCGACCAACTATCCTGGCTGTGGAACATCCTTCCAGTCGCCCATCGACCTGCCAAGCCCCTCCGACTTGGATGTTATCGATTCGGAACCAATCAAGTTCGTGGGCTACAACAAGAAAGCCAAAGGACAATACTTATATCACGATGGATGGGCAGGTACATTTTAACAATAAAAGGGATAGATATTTTTGTGTACATATATCTATGTATATGCTATACAGATTCACACCTGTTTTTCAACAATGTAAATGTTCTTCATCCAGCAAAACTTCTTGGTAACTACAAGAAGTCTCCGTCCATTTCTGGAGGACTCCTCGACGACACGTACAAGTTCCTCCAGCTTCACTTCCACTGGTCAACAACGGACGAAGCTGGATCGGAGCATAACATAGGAGGCGAAGCGTAAGTTTGCTTTGGACAGGGAAGAATAGGAATGCGATATACATTCATTTCCAAACAGATAACTTGTATTTCAAGATTCTGATTTGCTGACTCATATTTTTTTATCCCTAGATCACCACTGGAAATTCACTTTGTTCACCAGAGTGACTCTGGAGCTTTGGCCGTCTTGGGGATCAAGACCTACATTGATGAGGAAAATGCAAGAGACAGTGTTCTGTTTCCCTTGTGGCCGTGTTTTGTTCGCATGCAAAAGGTTAACTGAGAAATTTTACTCATTTTACATGAAATTTGATATCATCTTTGCTGTTTTTATCGCTAAAGCTTAGAAAATTATAGAAGGTGTATTTTTTCTTTCTGAATAGTTTGAAGACAAATGTCTTCTGAAGAAAAAGTCTGCAATCGTGATCGAAGACCTTCTTCCCTCCAGCACCAGCAGGTTCTACAGGTACTGTTACTGCTAAAAGCAGGTCTCTTTTATGTGTCTATATTCAAGTGAGGGTTGGTGTTGTGCCAACTACCTTCACAGTGGACTCACTCTCACAAGATCCAATTTATTGCTCCTGTAGATACGTGGGTTCGACGACTGTGCCGCCCTGCATAGCCAACGTGACGTGGACCGTCTTCGAAGAGAAACTCCCCATCTCTCGCATTGACGTGAGTACTCCAACTTTGTCCCAGTTGTCAGGAAATATTTGGTAAATGCTGTATTTTCTTCTGGATTTGATGGTCTTCTTGAATAATGCTCTTGGTCTTTGCAGACTATGCTTCTCCGATCGTGGATCGGAAAGGATGGCAGACCTCTAGTGACTAACAACCGGCCAATCCAAGACACTGGGGACAGGGAGATCCTTCTCGTGGAGCAGTAATAAAACATTAAACAAGACTACAATTACTCTTCCACCATCCTGTTCCTGGCTTTATCTCAGGACACAATCTCTTCGGCTGTTATGTTGAACTTGTGTTATTCTATTGTGGCTGCCACCAGTTGCCTGTATTTAGCTAAGGTAACCCTCAGCAGATTACCTATCTATGATATTTCTCATCTGCGACTAGCCTATTTGAACACACCACTATGTATATATTTTCTTTTTGTAAGTGATTGGTATGTTTTTTTTTTTGCCACAATGACTACCATGTATTTATGTGACCATAGTTTTTATATAATAAAAGACCAAACAGTAAAGACTAGTTTTTATCATTATTTCTTTTCCAAATAATTTTCATTATGCATTTTCTAATGTGAAAAACATCCTTGTGGCTGGCAAAGATTTCTGAAACCAGTAATGCTTGAATGACCCTGAAAATACTTTTAAAACAGAAATGTTTGGAAAAAGAGGTTATTCACATACATGCATAGATTCACTTAGCAACTTTTTCTAATTATATAAGGATATCAAATAGAGACGATTAAGGCACAACGTTGTTAGTCAATGAAGTGACTGTAAAGGTAAATACTACATTTTGTGAAAGCACACAGTAATGAAAGCCGTCACGTCCTTAGCGTGAATAGAATTCCATGGTTGTGCTGTATTAGGCCCTTGCGTGAATAAAGTCTCATGTTTCTTTTTCTTTTTAAGACACGCCATGCTTGAATATGTTGTGTTGTGTATTATCATCAATGTTCTTATTTTCACTTGTGGAAAGAATTTAATTTATTTATTTCATAATATGTATGTGTGTATGTTATAGTAAACCATTGCGCAATAGCTGTCTGTTAGGGCGCTTCGAATACGTTCTATAAGATGACGCCTAGCTCAGAAAACGTTACATAGTTTGGCGCGAAATCATGTTTTTCTTTCCTATTAGTTAGAAGAAGCAGAGGTACCTAGTTTAAGTACATATCGACATCCAGGAAACATAGTCACCAATTCGGGGATGTATAAGGCCGGACAGAGAGCGACTACAGAGAACCAGAGTGGAGACCCATACAGAGAGAGATAACAGAGATGAAAAAAGAGAGTAGAGAGAGAAGACAAGAAAAGAAGCAGACACCCACAGTTCATCTGAATCTACGTAGATTTTTTCTACATTCGTCGATTACGACAACTCAATTAAATAAGTTCTTTGGGCCTTTGCCATTTCGCTACGCAATCTTCAAGTACCGAACTCGTGAATTGGTAATCTCCACACAAAGTGCGAGCCTTCGCTTATTCGGAATTATTTTGAACGTCTCCAAACTACTATTAGACTAAAGCTAAGTACCACTCCACACACTTGTACATTTCATCAACTTAGATAACTTTAGTTAACTTTCAACTTTCTTCCCAAGCTCCACCACTAATTACCTTAGAGTCTACTCTGATCCAGCCACGAGCGCAGTGTCACCAGCAAACAACAATTGGTTCAACTGATCAATATCAAGTGGAGTCTAGTGGTGGTTGGTGACGTGGGCTACTGTGGATAGATCCATGCTTGTAAAGCCGTATTTTGCACTGGAAGGAGCACAGGGCTGGGGCATTGGAAACGGCGTGAGATGTGTGGGTTTAACATGAACGCGTCCCATTTTCATAAGTATTTTTTTTTCACTATATCGTTACCAAACAAAAAATGGGTTATGTGCGATTAAGTATGAAAAAATTGCATATATTTTGATTTGTCGATGGTTACATATGTTGAGGTAACACAATTTCACAAGGCGTTAAATATTCCCGACCTTAATTTACTCGGGGAGTATTTTTGGCAAAACGAATCCTATTGTTATTAGGAAACAAAGTATTTGTAAAAATTAGTGACGATGGTAGGCACTTGTTCGTGGTCAGCACATGAACCCTTAATATGCTCAGCCGCCCATATAAACCGATATTTGATGAATAAGAGGCTGGTAGAAAAGAGGGTAGGAAGAGGAGTAGAAGACGTGTTGTTGCATTCTATAGGTATGTTGTTTATAAGATAATAGCCGAGCGAGCTGCCTGAGTCCGCCTTTCCGCCTTGTTTATAAACAAGAGCCCGGAAGCAGAATGAAATAACTTAGGAACTATCACTGAAAGAGAGTTGACCGTGTCTCTATTCATACAATTAATGCTTTTGGACGTAATATAATCGTCTGCGTTATATGTTCTCTACATAAATATTAGTTCTCACTGGAAGTTATGAACAACCTGTTTAAGGGTCAGTGACATGTTAGTGACATCAATATACAATTGTATTTGCTGCGTCCTGACCCTATTTCCCATCATTGAGGGTGAAATTTATGAATCTACCTCGGTAGATTCTTAATGGATAAAAATGAAGTTTTGTATAAAAAAAAAAGTCTTTTGAGTAATACAATCTGTTCAGTACTGGGTCCATCCACCTTCCATTTCAATTACTTGAGGCAGACTGTCCTGAAAAGGTATGATTTCCTTCGGAACATATCCCACGTGGTATGCAACGTGCTTAGATAGATAGAGTGAAAAATGAGGAGGTGAGGAAGAGAGCGGGACTGGAAAGGGAGCTGATAAATAATGGTGATGAGAGAATACTCGGATGATTTGGACATATGGGAAGGATGAGTATAGAGGGACTAGTGAAAAGGCGAGGCATATTTTTCCAAAAAAGGCCAGTCTCGTCACAATTAAAAACTTGCTGTGCAACGTAGCCTTCATCGATCACCAATTGTTCAAATTTTCGCACAGATTCGTCGGCCGCTTTCTGGTCGGCGCTAGATGCCTCGCCATGCCGAACAACAGAGTGAATTCCAGTCCTCCTTTTGAACTTCTCGAACCACCCACGTGATGCCTTAAACTCCTGGTGTGGTTCTTGCGCCGAAGTGCCCTTGCCTGTATCCATCTTTACGAGGTCATTAAAGATGGCGGTCGCCTTTTCGCAAATTATGGTCTCGGTTACTGTGTCTCCAGCTATCTCTTTCTCCTTTATCCACACGAGTAACAACCTCTCCATCTCCTTGTTCACTGCCGACCTCCTCTTCGAAATGACAGAGAGGCCTTTGGAAGAAGTCGTAGCTTTTAGGGTTTCCTTTTGTTTTAATATCGTGCCGATCGTAGATGGATTACGACCATATTCTTTGGCGAGATCAACCAAACGTATCCCTTTTTTGCACTTTTCTATTATCTCTTGCTTTGTTTGTATAGACAAAACAACTCTTCTTCTCACCACTTTTCTCCATCACTTTCTTGGGGCCCATAGTGAATAAAAGTTAATACACACACGTAAAGTTGCAATAAACACTAACAAAAGCTGACGAAAAACTGTCCGAACACTTCGTGCTTTACTGAATTTCGCTAGTGTGAGACTGAGGCTTCGGTGATCCTCGTGGGCCGACGGGAAAACGAAGAGGATTCTGGGTATACGGACATACACACAGAGGTCCCTCCTAGCCAATGGGATGCCAGGAAGATGCTGGGCAATAGCCAATGGCAGAGCAGCTCGGACGCGCCACTTTCAAACCAAGATACAGGATGCTACAAGTATGTTTACGTTCGGTGGACTCTGGGAGCTGTGAGTAGCAGCGCGTATTTTGAAATTTTCGCTTTTCGTATCCTGAAATTTCTTTCGTAACAAGAGGCAATATTTTCCCGAAGAAGTGTTTCGTAACCTGAAAATTTCGTATGTAGAGCCTTTCTTAAGTAGAGGTACCACTGTGTGTATATATATATATATATATATATATATATATATATATATATATATATATATATATACATACATATATATATGTATATATATATATATAGATAGATAGATAAATAGATAGATAGACAGATAGATAGATGATCAGATAGACATATCTACGTATGTACAAAGTGTAATAACTACCACATAATCACCTTATGTAACTAAGTATGTGGAGACTCGGGATGGTTTGTGCCTTTGTGCACTCTAATTGATATCATTATATATTTGGACGATGTTGCTTAGCAGGCCTTGACATATCGCTTGTTTGCGAAAACGTCGTCATAACTCAAAATATCGAATTTTTCAGGAGAGGCATTTTAAAGTTTCTAAACGCTCTCAATATAATAAAAAGCCCTCAAACACCATAGGTGGAATTTTTTTTGGAGCATCAAATACGCCTCTAAAAATTATAGAAGTTGAAACAATCATAATCTTTATAAAATATTTGTTGGAACAAGTTGGAACATGTAAGGTTATGTCGTTGGGACATTTAGCACTCCCTAGCGGTCAATTTTTGAGCTACAGATATGACACTGTTACCAAAAAAATCCGTGTTTGAAGGTGAATATGTCTATATAGATAACTCAAAAATTCAATTTTTTGAGTTATGACGACGTTTTCGCAAACAAGCGATATATGAAAAGCATTTGTTTCCAAATATTCCTGTATTAGAAAATAACGTTTTTGAAGACCAAGCAAGTATTGTTGGTTTCAGAATCTTTTATGGATCATAAGATTGCTTGTCATGTGAGAAAGTTCATAATGAATTTTTTGGTAAAGAAATAATGGGTAAAAATATGGTCGTTCTTGTTGTTTTTTATTTATATATAAACTATGGTCATATAGATATATGGAAGCCATTGTGGCAAAAAAATAAATTACAAAAAGAAAATATGTACATATTAGTGGTGTGTTCAAACAGCCTATTCACAAAAGAGAACTCCCATAGATAGGCAATCTGCTGAGAGTTACCTTGGCTAGATAAAGGCAACTGGTGGCAGCCACAACAGAATAACACAAGTTCAACATAATTTGCCGAGGAGTCTGAGTTCCAAGATAAAGCCAGGAACAGGATGGTGGAAGAGTTCTTGTAGTGTTGCTGAATATCTCATTACTGCTCGACGAGAAGGATCTCCCTGTCCCCAGTGTCTTGGATCGGCCGGTTGTTGGTCACCAGAGGTATGCCATCCTTTCCGATCCACGATCGAAGGAGCATAGTCTGCAAAGACCAAGAGCATTATTCAAGAAGACTATCAGATTGAGAGTAATCTTACAGCATTGTCCTCAGATTTCCTGACAACGGAGAAAAACTTGGGGTACTCACGTCAATGCGAGAGATGGGGAGTTTCTCCTCGAAGACGGTCCACGTCACGTTGGCTATACAGGGAGGCACAGTCGTCGAACCCATGTATCTACATGAGCAATAAATTGGATTTTGTGAGAATGATTCCACTGTGGGAGTTGGGACAACGCCAAACCTCATTTGAATATAGACACATAAAAGAGACCTGCCTTAAGCAGTAACTGTACCTGTAGAACCTGCTGGTGCTGGAGGGAAGAAGATCTTCGATGACGATTGCAGACTTTTTCTTCAGAGGACACTTGTCTTCAAACTATTCGGTAAGAGGAAAGAAAAAGGATACATTATACATGTTTCTCAGCTTTTGTGATGAAAAACGGCAAAAATGATATCAAATCTCAAGTGAAATGAATACAGGTTATCAACTAACCTTTTCCATGCGAACAAAACACGGCCACAAGGGAAACAGAACACTGTCTCTTGGATTTTCCTCATCAATGTAGGTCTTGATCCCCAAGACGGCCAAAGCTCCAGAGTCACTCTGGTGAACAAAGTGAATTTCCAATGGTGATCTAGAAAAAAAAGAGTCAGTAAGTCAGAATCTTGAAATACAAGTTATTTGTTGTGAAGTGGATGTGCATCGCATCCCTATTCTTCGCTGTCCAAAGCAAACTTACGCTTCGCCTCCTATGTTGTGTTCCGATCCAGCTTCGTCTGTTGTTGACCAGTGGAAGTGAAGCTGGAGGAACTTGTATGTGTCGTCGAGGAGTCCTCCAGAAATGGACGGAGCCTTCTTGTAGTTACCAAGAAGTTTTGCTGGATGGGGAACATTTACGTTATTGAAAATCAGGTGAGAGTCTGTATATACATAATATGTAAACTCAAATATACATGTATTAAGACTGATAATTTGTTTTTTGATAGACACCTCGCCTTCTATATCTATCCCTTTTATTGTTAAAATGTACCTGCCCATCCATCGTGATATAAGTATTGCCCTTTGGCTTTCTTGTTATAGCCGACGAACTTGATTGGTTCCGAATCGACCACATCCAAGTCGGAGGGGCTCGGCAGATCGATGGGCGACTGGAAGGATGTTCCGCAACCAGGATAGTTGGTCGCCCATGTTTCGGGACCTAGAAGGTGCAAATCATTTTTTAAATAGGAACTAAATATTTCCTCCAGTGTTACTCCTAAGCTTGTATATTTGCGAATCATAAGACAATGGAATATCATTGCCATACGGGTTTTCTTACCTGTGTCTTTTCCCTGGAAGCTCCAGTCGTCCTCCTGGGATGCTTTGGTTGTCCTGGGCTTTGTCTTTCTTTTTGGCTCCCTCTACAATATCCAAAACAGATTTTCTAACCATTTTGTTTATCATGTGTTCACATTATTGTCTGCACATCTCCATATTTATCACAAATAATCAGAATGGAGAATTGTCTTACCCTTCGTCTGGCCTCCAAGCATGCGCACATCATCTGTAGAAAAGACAGTGATATTTATATCAAATTGCATGAAGAACAAATTACTCTGCCATGACAAATCACCTCATTCAGTCTGAAGACTCGTTGTTTTTGTGATTGCTTTTAACTTTTAACTATTGCCAATGACATGTTAAGAAATAATATGCATGATGGAGACTGCTACATGTTTGCTTGGAGAAAGAGCTCGGTAACACTTACTGATAAAACAAAGAGGATTTTGACCAGCTGGACCATTGTAGTGTTTAGTAAGTTGATTGGAAGAATAAGGCAGTCACCTCGAACGTGAATGCTAATGTTGGACAAGGTGTCAACTCTTTATGATGATTTTCTTGGAGAGTGTGCCCTTCGACTGCTAGTCTTTCTGTTGTCCCGGGAAAAAAGTACATCTAAATTTACGTAAAGACACAAGTAAGTTATTCCATCATACCTAAATGGGGACCTAAACACTAGAGTCCGTAATAAATCATCACGCACTGCCATTAACATGCAATCGTGCCTACTGGTTGGAAAAGAGGCACCAGTTTACAACATTGGTAGCAGCGATGGTACTTTGCGAGGATAAATACAAGAATAGGCATTGGCTGTTTCCAATCTAGTATGGGACACTTATTCTCCCTTACCAATTGCTTATGGACAAGTGAGGTGATGTCTCCTCAGGATGTCTGCATTCTCTCACCTCTGACGACGCGCTTATAAAGAATGGCTTCACAGGTGTAGATGGAAATATGACCTTTCGATACAATACTTCCGGAAGGTGAATGTAGGCTACTTGACACAGCTGCATATAAGGAGGTCACTGTCATCTTAGTGGATAAAAATAACGTTTTGGTCGAAAAATGATTCATCATAATGTACCTACATATTGTGTTCTAAGGCAATAAAAGTATTGGCAAATGGAGAAAGGTGTTATTTTGTAAATACATTTACATATACATACATAATCATTCTTGAAATTATCAGACAAATCATCCCACCGGCAGGCGACGCTGGTTGGTGTTCCGGCAAGACACGTTGCCACGTCCCTTTCTTGTTATGTATAATTTGGCCAGCTTGACTTCGAGGATTATTCCTCTAAATAAGCCACTCAGGCGAAACTAGTTAGGAATAAAAGTATTCCCTCATCCCATGTTCCCTTTACCACCTCTCCAACAATAACAATAACAATAACAATAACAATAACAATAACAATAACAATAACAATAACAATAAAACAATAACAATAACAATAAAAATAAAAATAAAAATAAAAATAACAATAAAACAATAACAATAACAATAACAATGACAATAACAATAACAATAACAATAAAAATGACAAGAAAGATAACGACAAAGATAAAGATGACGATAAAGATAACAACGTACTCGATTTGGTCACAAGAACCGTCCAACAGACGGTAATCTCACCTTAGTTCCAGACATCTGTTGGGTCATACAAGGAAACATTTGCGAGTTTGAGCACCAAATGCTTCCGGACTCTATTGACACCAACAGTAGTCCATTGAGTTTCTCACAAAGCAATCTGTCTATGAGCTTTACACGTCTATGGTTTCCTATCCGGAAATACAGTACACCAGCGAGTATGAAATAGTGTAGTCTAATCAGTGTATAAGAAACTGTACTTGCTTACATAAAGATGGTAATATGATTATTTATTGGATTAAGCTATGAACATAATTAAAAGGTGATGAAATATGAAATTCATCTTTTGAGGACCTACAAACCAAATGGACATCACTTGGTCTTTTAGGGCGAGTGCGTGTATCAAGGCTATGTGGGACTAGTTTGTTCTCTGTGGTGGCTGTCTCTGTGGATCCCGGGTGTTGGGCTGGGCTGAAGTAGTGTAATGTGCATATCGTCTTGGACTTCATGCTTCGAGTCAACACAAACTCCGAAGCCTAAGGAGGGCAGGGGAGATAGGGAGGATACTGGCGAGAATCTCTTTCATATACTGTACATCTTGTTTCATGGTTTCTGCTGAAGAATGAATCTCGTTTGGACTCTGTCTTCTCGAAAGTTGGCGGGTTTTCAACTGCATAGAGGACGCTGCATGGTCTTGACCATATTTAGCTCTTTTGAATGGGTTTAGGCATAAAAAAGGATGGGAGGGGTTCGAATGGTGCATTTATCAGCCTGCTGGACAGTGACATTGTTCTTTTATGGATTAAGAGTGTGGCAGTGATGAGTGTGGTTACTGTATTATATTTGTGGCCAATCATTCCCTAGTTCTTAGATTCTTATGGGTGTTGCTTCGTAGTCGAGATATATGATGTTGGTTTCACTCATAAGAAGGAGTATATATTGAAGTACAGTATATCTTAGCTATGAAAATGGTCCCAGTATTGAGTTGTACAGTCACAGTCTCATTGTTCTTGATATTGACCTTTTTTAAACAATTCTATTAGGCTGTAGTAACATCGATTTCCTGCTCTGATTCTGCCTTCCACTTCCTGTTTCATTCTTCCGTCACTGGTCATCTTTATTCCTAAGTATTTAAAACCTTTAACACTCTCTATGTCCGTCCCCGCAATCTGCACCCTTTCTGACATATATACATATACATATACATATGCATATGCATATGCATATACATTTATTGCTATAGATATGCACATGTATATACAAAAAAGAATCCCTTTTTTTTTTGCTAGTATTTTGATTGCCTTAAGACTGTCAAATGTTAAAACATGGCAATGGATTGTTTTTTGCCAAAGTGCTTTTGTCACCCGCTAAGATGATAATGACCTCCTTACATGCAGCTGTGTCTGTACTCATCTTCCGGAGGTATTGTGTTGGAAGGTCAAATTTCTAGTTACAGATGTGAAGGCGTACTTTATAAGCACGTCGTCAGAGGTGAGATAATGCAGACACCACCCCACTCGTCCATAAGTAACTGGTAAGAGAGAATAAGTGTCCGAATGTAGATTGGAAACAACCAATGTCCATTCGTGTATCAAACTTCGCAAAGTACCATCGCTGCCACCAATATTGTAAACAGTTGCTTGTTTTCCATCCAGAAGGCACGATTGCACGTCAATGGCAGTGCATAATGATATGATACGGTTTCTGGTGTTTAAGACTCAACTTAGGTATAATGGAATAACTTATTTATGACTTTGAGGGAATTTAGATTTATTTTTCTTTTCCCGGGACGACAGAAAGACTTTCGGCCGAAGGATACGCTCTTAAAGAAAATCATCATAATATTCCAAGTTGACATCTTGCCCAACACTATCAGTCACGTTCGTGGTGTCTGCTTTGTTCTTCGGATCAAATTACTAAAGAGTATAATGGTCCAGCTGGTCAGAGTTCTCCTTGTTTTATCGGTAAGTGTTATCGAGCTCCTTCTCCAAGTAAAATGTAGCAATTAATGTATTATGGACATAATTTTTAACATGTTATAGGCGATAGTCAGAAACAAAAAGTAACTACAAAAACAACGATTCTTCAAACTGAGTGAAGTAATTCATTATGGCAGAGTAGTTGGTCTTCATGCAAATTAATACAAATATAATTTTCTTCAGGTGATGTGTTCATGCTTGGAGGCCAGACGAACGGTAAGACATTATAGCATTCTGATTATTTGTGATGAATATGGAGATGTGCTGACAATAATGTAAACCCATGGTAAACAAAATATTTAGAAACTCTGTTTTGGATATTGTAGAGGGAACCGAAAAGAAAGACAAAGCCCAGGACAACCAAAGCATCCCAGGAGGATGACTGGAGCTTCCAGGGAAAAGACACAGGTAAGGAAACATCCCGCATGGCAATGATATTCCATTGTCTTATGATTCGCAAATATACAAGCTTAGGAGTAACATCGGAGTAAAATTTTAGTTCTTATTTAACAAATTATGTGCACCTTCCAGGTCCCGAAACATGGGCGACCAACTATCCTGGCTGCGGAACATCCTTCCAGTCGCCCATCGACCTGCCAAGCCCTTCCGACTTGGATATGGTCGATTCGGAACCAATCAAGTTCGTGGGCTATAACAAGAAAGCCAAAGGGCAATACTTATATCACGATGGATGGGCAGGTACATTTTGACAATAAAAGTGATAGATAAAGACCAGATTGACATTCATAGAATATATATGTATTTTTGTGTATATACATTTATGTATATACTGTACAGATTCACACCTGTTTTTTAATAATGTAAATGCTCTTCATCCAGCAAAACTTCTTGGTAACTACAAGAAGGCTCCGTCCATTTCTGGAGGACTCCTCGACGACACATACAAGTTCCTCCAGCTTCACTTCCACTGGTCAACAACAGACGAAGCTGGATCGGAGCACAACATAGGAGGCGAAGCGTAAGTTTGCTTTGGACATGGAAGAATAGGAATGCGATATACTTTCATTTCCAAACAGATAACTTGTATTTCAAGATTCTGATTTTCTGACTCATTTTTTTTTATCCCTAGATCACCACTGGAAATTCACTTTGTTCACCAGAGTGACTCTGGAGCTTTGGCTGTGTTGGGGATCAAGACCTACATTGATGAGGAAAATCCAAGAGACAGTGTTCTGTTTCCCTTGTGGCCGTGTTTTGTTCGCATGCAAAAGGTTAACTGAGAAACTTTACTTATTTTACATGAATTTTTCTATCATCTTTGCTGTTTTAATCGCTAAAGCTTTGAAAATTATAGAAGGTGTAATTTTTCTTTCTGAATAGTTTGAAGACAAATGTCCTCTGAAGAAAAAATCTGCAATCATCATCGAAGATCTTCTTCCCTCCAGCACCAGCAGGTTCTACAGGTACTGTTACTGCTAAAGGCAGGTCTCTTTTATGTGTCTATATTCAAGTGAGGGTTGGTGTTGTGCCAACTACCTTCACAGTGGACTCACTCTCACAAGATCCAATTTATTGCTCCTGTAGGTACATGGGTTCGACGACTGTGCCGCCCTGCATAGCCAACGTGACGTGGACCGTCTTCGAGGAGAAACTCCCCATCTCTCGCATTGACGTGAGTACTCCAACTTTGCCCCAGTTGTCAGGAAATGTCAGACAAATGCTGTATTTTGTTCTGGATTTGATGGTCTTCTTGAATAATGCTCTTGGTCTTTGCAGACTATGCTCCTTCGATCGTGGATTGGGAAGGATGGCATACCTTTAGTGACCAACAACCGGCCGATCCAAGACACTGGGGACAGGGAGATCCTTCTCGTGGAGCAGTAATAAAACATTTAGCGAGACTACAATGACTCTTCCACCATCCTGTTCCTGGGTTTATATTTATCTTCGGCTGTTATGTTGAACTTGTGTTATTCTGTTGTGGCTGCTACCAGTTGCCTGTATTTAGCCAAGGTAACCCTCAGCAGATTACCTATCTATGATATTGCTCATCTTCGACTAGCCTATTTGAACACACCACTATGTATATATTTTCTTTATGTAAGTGATTGGTACGTTTTTTTGCCACAATGACTACCATGTATTTATATGACCATAGTTTTTATATAAATAAAAGACCAAACAGTAAAAACTATATATTTTATCATTATTTCTTTTCCAAATAATTTTCATTATGAATTTTCTAATGTGAAAAACACCCTTGTGGTTGGCAAAGATTTCTGAAACCAGTAATGCTTGAATGATCCTGAAAATAGTTTCAAAACAGAAATGTTTGGAAAAAGAGGTTACTCATATACATGCATAGATTCACTTAGCGGCGTGACATGTGTGGGTTTAGCATGAATGCGTCCCATTTTCATAAGTATTTTTTTTTTTTACTATATCGTTACCAAACAAAAAATGGGTTATGTGCGATTAAGTATGAAAAGATTGCATATGATATATTTTCATTTGTCGATGGTTACATATGTTGAAGTTACACAATATTAAAAGGCGTTAAATATTCCCGACCTTAATTTGCTCGGGGAGTATTTGTATAAGGATATCAAATAGAGACGACTAAGGCACAACGTTGCTAGTCAAATGAAGTGATTATAAAGGTAAATACTACATTTTGTGAAAGCACACAGTAATGAAAGCCGCCACGTCCTTAGCGTGAATAGAATTCCATGGTTTGCTGTGTTAGGCCCTTGCGTAATAAAGTCTCATGTTTTTATTTTTTAAGACACGCCATGCTTGAATATGATGTGTTGTGTATTATCATTAATGTTCTTGTTTTCACTTGTGGAAAGAAATTTTGTCTATATTTCATAATATGTATGTGTGTATGTTATAAAGTAAACCATTGCACAATAGCTCTCTGTTAGGGCGCTTCGAATACGTTCTATAAGATGACGCCCAGCTCAGAAAACGTTACATAGTTTGGCGCGAAATCATGTTTTTCTTTCCTATTGGTTAGAAGTAGCAGAGGTGCCTAGTTTAAGTACATATCGACATCCAAGAAACATAATGACCAATTCGGGGTTGTATAAGGACGGGCAGAGAGTGACTACAAACCAGAGTGGAGACCCACACAGAGAGAGACAACAGAGATGGAAAAAAAGAGAGTGGAGAGAGAAGACAAGAAAAGAAGTAGACACCCACAGTTCATCTGACTCTACGTAGATTTTTTTTCTGCATTTGTTGATTACGACAACTGAACTAAATACGTTTTTTGGGCTTTTGCGATTTCGCTACACAATCTTTAAGTATCGAACTCGTGAATTGGTAATCTCCACACGAAATACGAGCCTTCGCTTATTCGGAATTATTTCAGACATCTCCAAACTACTACTAGACTAAAGCTAAGTACCACTCCACACACTTGTACATTTCATCAACTTAGATAACTTTAGTTAACTTTCAACTTTCTTCCCAAGCTCTCCTCTGATCCAGCCACAAGCGCAGTGTCACCAGCAAACAACAATTGGTTCATTTGATTAATATGAACTGCAGTCTAGTGGTGGTTGGTGACGTGGGCTACTGTGGATAGATCCATGCTTGTAAAGCCGTATTTTGCAATGGAAGGAGCACAGGGCTGGGGCATTGGAAACGGCGTGAGATGTGTGGCTTTAGCATGAATGCGTCCCATTTTCATAAGTTTTTTTTTTTTTTTTTTTTTTTTAATATATCGTTACCAAACAAAAAAGGTGTTATGTGCGATTAAGTATGAATAGATTGCATATGATATATTTTCATTTGTCGATGGTTACATATGTTGAAATTACACAATATTAAAAGGCGTTAAATATTCCCGACCTTAATTTTCTCGGGGAGTATTTTTGGTGAAATGAATCCTATGGTTATTAGGAAACAAAGTATTTGTAAAAATTAGTGACGATGGTAGGATTGGAATCGACGATTGAACACTTGTTCGTGGTCAGTACATGAACCCTTAATACGCTCGGCCGCCCATATAAACCGATATTTGACGAATAAGAGGCTGGTAGAAAAGAGGGTAGGAAGAGGAGCAGAAGACGGGTTGTTGCATTTTATAGGTATGTTGTTTATCATATAATAGTCGAGCGAGCTGCCTGAGTCCGCCTTTCCGCCTCGTTTATAGATAAGAGCCCGGGAACAGAATGAAATAACTTGGGAACTATAACTGAAAGAGAGTTGACCGTGTCTCTATTCATACAATTAATGCTTTTGGACGTAATATAATCGTCTGCGTTATATATTCTCTACATAAATATCAGTTCGCACTCGAAGTTATGAACAGCCTTTTTAAGGGTCAGTGACATGTTAGTGACATCAATATACAATTGTACTTGCTGCGTCCTGACCCTATTTCCCATCAATGAGGGTGAAATTTATGAATCTACCTTGGTAGATTAATGGATAAAAATGAAGTTTTGTATAAAAAAAAGTCTTTTGAGTAATACAATCTGTTCAGTACTGGGTCCATCCACCTTCCATTTCAATTACTTGAGGCAGACTGTCCTGAAAAGGTATGATTTCCTTCGGAACATATCCCACGTGGTATGCAACGTGCTTAGATAGATAGAGTGAAAAATGAGGAGGTGAGGAAGAGAGCGGGACTGGAAAGGGAGCTGATAAATAATGGTGATGAGAGAATACTCGGATGATTTGGACATATGGGAAGAATGAGTATAGAGGGACTAGTGAAAAGGCGAGGCATATTTTTCCAAAAAAGGCCAGTCTCGTCACAATTAAAAACTTGCTGTGCAACGTAGCCTTCATCGATCACCAATTGTTCAAATTTTCGCACAGATTCGTCGGCCGCTTTCTGGTCGGCGCTAGATGCCTCGCCATGCCGAACAACAGAGTGAATTCCAGTCCTCCTTTTGAACTTCTCGAAGCACCCACGTGATGCCTTAAACTCCTGGTGTGGTTCTTGCGCCGAAGTGCCCTTGCCTGTATCCATCTTTACGAGGTCATTAAAGATGGCGGTCGCCTTTTCGCAAATTATGGTCTCGGTTACTGTGTCTCCAGCTATCTCTTTCTCCTTTATCCACACGAGTAACAACCTCTCCATCTCCTTGTTCACTGCCGACCTCCTCTTCGAAATGACAGAGAGGCCTTTGGAAGGAGTCGTAGCTTTTAGGGTTTTCTTTTGTTTTAATATCGTGCCGATCGTAGATGGATTACGACCATATTCTTTGGCGAGATCAACCAAACGCATCCCTTTTTGTACTTTTCTATTATCTCTTGCTTTGTTTGTATAGACAAAACAACTCTCTTCTTCTCACCACTTTTCTCCATCACTTTCTTGGGGCCCATAGTGAATAAAAGTTAATACACACACGTAAAGTTGCAATAAACACTAACAAAAGCTGACGAAAATCTGTCCGAACACTTCGTGCTTTACTGAATTTCGCTAGTGTGATACTGAGGCTTCGGTGATCCTCGTGGGCCGACGGGAAAACGAAGAGGATTCTGGGTATACGGACATACACACAGAGGTCCCTCCTAGCCAATGGGATGCCAGGAAGATGCTGGGCAATAGCCAATGGCAGAGCAGCTCGGACGCGCCACTTTCAAACCAAGATACAGGATGCTACATGTATGTTTACGTTCGGTGGACTCTGGGAGCTGTGAGTAGCAGCGCGTATTTTGAAATTTTCGCTTTTCGTATCCTGAAATTTCTTTCGTAACAAGAGGCAACATTTTTCCGAAGAAGTGTTTCGCAACCTGAAAATTTCGTATGTAGAGCCTTTCGTAGGTAGAGGTACCACTGTATGTATATATATATATATATATATATATATATATATATATATATATGTATATGTATATGTATATATATATATATAGATAGATAGGTAAATAGATAATAGATAGACAGATAGATATATGATCAGATAGACATATCAACGTATGTACAAAGTGTAATAACTACCACGTTAACTAAGTATGTAACTAAGTATGTGGAGACTCGGGATGGTTTGTGCCTTTGTGCACTCTAATTGATATCCTTATATATTTGGATGATGTTGCTCAGCAGGCCTTGGCATATATGAAAACCATTTGTTTCCAAATATTCCAAGTATTGTTGGTTTCAGAATTTTTTTTATGGATCACAAGATTGCTTGTCATGTGAGAAAGTTCATAATGATCTTTTTTGGAAAAGAAATAATGGGTAAAGATATGGTCGTTCTTGTTGTTTTTTATTTATATATAAACTATGGTCATATAGATACATGGAAGCCATTGTGGCAAAAAAATAAATAAGAAAAGAAAATATGTACATAGTAGTGGTGCGTTCAAATAGCCTGTTGACAGAAGGGAACTCCCATAGATAGGCAATCTGCTGAGGGTTACCTTGGCTAAATAAAGGCAACTGGTGGCAGCCACAACAGAATAACACAAGTTCAACATAATTTGCCGAGGAGTCTGAGTCCCAAGATAATGCCAGGAACAGGATGGTAGAAGAGACATTGTAGTGTTGCTGAATATCTCATTACTGTTCGACGAGAAGGATCTCCCTGTCCCCAGTGTCTTGGATCGGCCGGTTGTTGGTCACCAGAGGTATGCCATCCTTTCCGATCCACGATCGAAGGAGCATAGTCTGTAAAGATTAAGAGCATTATTCAAGAAGACTATCAGATTGAGAGTAATCTTACAGCATTGTCCTCAGATTTCCTGACAACGGAGAAAAACTTGGGGTACTTACGTCAATGCGAGAGATGGGGAGTTTCTCTTCGAAGACGGTCCACGTCACGTTGGCTATACAGGGCGGCACAGTCGTCGAACCCATGTATCTACAGGAGCAATAAATTGGATCTTGTGAGAATGATTCCACTGTGAGAATTGGCACAACGCCAAACCTCATTTGAATATAGATAAGTAAAAGAGACGTGCCCTAAGCAGTAACAGTACCTGTAGAACCTGCTGGTGCTGGAGGGAAGAAGGTCTTCGATGACGATTGCAGACTTTTTCTTCAGAGGACACTTGTCTTCAAACTACTCAGTGAGATGAAAGAAAAATGATACATTATACATGTTTCTCAGCTTTTGTGATGAAAAACGGCAAAAATGATATCAAATCTCAAGTGAAATAAATACAGGTTATCAACTAACGTTTTCCATGCGAACAAAACACGGCCACAAGGGAAACAGAACACTGTTTCTTGGATTTTCCTCGTCAATGTAGGTCTTGATCCCCAAGACGGCCAAAGCTCCAGAGTCACTCTGGTGAACAAAGTGAATTTCCAATGGTGACCTAGAAAAATAAAAAAAAAAAGAGTCAGTAAGTCTGAATCTTGAAATGCAAGTTATTTGTTGTGAAGTGGATGTGCATCGCATCCCTATTGTTCCATGTCCAAAGCAAACTTACGCTTCGCCTCCTATGTTGTGCTCCGATCCAGCTTCGTCTGTTGTTGACCAGTGGAAGTGGAGCTGGAGAAACTTGTATGTGTCGTCGAGGAGTCCTCCAGAAATGGACGGAGCCTTCTTGTAGTTACCAAGTAGTTTTGCTGAATGGGCAACATTTACATTATTGAAAATCAGGTGAGAATCTGTATATACGTAAAATGTAAACTCATATATACACGTATTATGACTGATAATATAATTTGTTTTTGATAGACACCTCGCCGTCCATATCTATCACTTTTATTGTTAAAATGTACCTGCCCATCCATCGTGATATAAGTATTGCCCTTTAGCTTTCTTGTTATAGCCGACGAACTTGATTGGTTCCGAATCGACCACATCTAAGTCGGAGGGGCTTGGCAGGTCGATGGGCGACTGGAAGGATGTTCCGCAGCCAGGATAGTTGGTCGCCCATGTTTCGGGACCTAGAAGGTGCAAATCATTTTTTAAATAGGAACTAAATATTTCATCCAGTGTTACTTCTAAGCTTGTATATTTGCTGAGCATAAGACAATGTAATGTCATTGCCATACGGGTTGTTTTCTTACCTGTGTCTTTTCCCTGGAAGCTCCAGTCGTCCTCCTGTGATGCTTTGGTTGTCCTGGGCTTTATCTTTCTTTTCGGTTGCGTCTACAATATCCAAAAACAGAGTTTCTAACCATTTTGTTTACCATGTGTTTACATTATTGTCTGCATATCTCCATATTTATCACAAATAATCATAATGCAGAATTGTCTTACCCTTTGTCTGGCCTCCAAGCATGCGCACATCATCTGTAGAAAGGACAGTGATATATATATCAAATTGCATGAAGAATAAATTACTCTGCCATGACAAATCACTTCATTCAGTCTGAAGACTCGTTGTTTTTGTCATTGCTTTTAACTTTTAACTATTGACAATGACATGTTAAGAAATAATATGCATGGTAGAGATTGCTACATACTTGTTTGGAGAAAGAGCTCGGTAACACTTACTGATAAAACAAAGAGGATTTTGACCAGCTGGACCATTGTAGTGTTTAGTAAGTTGATTGGAAGAAAAAGGCAGTCACCTCGAACGTGACTGATAGTGTTGGACAAGGTGTCAACTCTTTATGATGATTTTCTTGGAGAGTGTGCCCTTCGACGGCTAGTCTTTCTGTTGTCCCTGGAAAAAAGTACATCTAAATTTACGTAAAGACATAGGTAAGTTATTCCATCATACCTAAGTGGGGATCTAAACACTAGAATCCGTAATGAATTATCATGTACTGCCATTAACATGCAATCGTGCCTACTGGTTGGAAAAGAAGCACCCGTTTACAACATTGGTGGCAGCGATGGTACTTTGCGAGGATAAATACAAGAATAGGCATTGGTTGTTTCCAATCTAGGATGGGACACTTATTCTCCCTTACCAACTGCTTATGGACAAGTGAGGTGATGTCTCCTCAGGATGTGTGCATTCTCTCACCTCTGACGACGTGCTTATAAAGAACGCCTTCACAGGTGTAGATGGAAATATGACCTTTCGATACAATACTTCCGGAAGGTGAATGTAGACTACTTGACACAGCTGCATATAAGGAGGTCACTGTCATCTTAGTGGATGAAAATAACGTTTTGGTCGAAAAATGATTCATCATAATGTACCTACATATTGTGTTCTAAGGCAATAAAAGTATTGGCAAATGGAGAAAGGTGTTATCTTTAAATACATTTACATATACATACATAATCATTCTTGAAATTATCAGACAAATCCTCCCACCGGCAGGCGACGCTGGTTGGTGTTCCGGCAAGACACGTTGCCACGTCCCTTTCTTGTTATGTATAAACTGGCCAGCTTGACTTCGAGCATTATTCCTCTAAATAAGCCACTCAGGCGAAACTAGTTAGGAATAAAAGTATTCCCTCAGCCCATGTTCCCTTTACCACCTCTCCAACAAAGGAGTCACTGGTGATGGCTGGGTTGGTGATCTCTTTCATTTGGAAAATCGCCATAAATGTATGCAAAGTATTTACCAAAACTGTTACAAATAGATTAGATACTCTGCGTCTGGCCTGCGGACACTTACGCTCACTTTCTTACTGTTCCACTTTGTGCATGAAGCCAGCCATGGTTTAGTATAGTATTTTCGTGAACCCCGTGGAGGTTCAATACTCAGACATGCTGGGTCGATTGGGTGCAGGTTGGTCACCCACTATATCTTATCATCTCTTGCCTGCACAACGAAGATTTTCATTCGCCTCTTCCTGCACGAAATACACCATCAAGACCTACACTGCCGATGTGTGCAACTGATGGAGATCAGTGGCGGTGTTCGAGGACAAGATGAAGTACTACCCAAGACGGAGGACGTGATTGTTAAACAGAAACTGCCTCAAACTATGAACGAAATAGCCTGGCGTTAGCCAGAATAACATAAATAGTGGCACCATATATGTAAGGGGGTCAAGTACTTGCCGTATTTCTTCGTCTGTGTCAGCACATAACCTATATTTTGCTAACATCCGCAATTCATTTCCTTGTGATACTTTCCTTGTGTGTATAATTGGCTCTATTCTGAACCATATCTTTCTTACGTGATTTGTTTTTCTTCCTCGAATGTGCGTGTGTGTACATGGGTGTGTACATGTGTGTGTGTGTGTGTGTGTGTGTGTGTGTGTGTGTGTGTGTGTGTGTGTGTGTGTGTGTGTGTGTGTGTGTGTGTGTGTGTGTGAGTGTGTGTGTGTGTGTGTGTGTGTGTGTGTGTGTGTGTGTGTGTGTGTGTGTGTGTGTGAGTGTGTTTGTGTGTGTGTGCGTGTTTATGTGTGTATGTCTTTGTGCATGTGTAACAATAACAATAACAATAACGACGATAAACATAACGACGATGATAAAGATGACAAGTAAGATAACGATAACGACAATGTATTTGGTCACATGAAACGTCCGACATGCTAGGTCAGATGGTGATCTCACCTTAGTTCCAGACATCTGTTGGGTACACATCTGTTGGGTACACATATGCGAGCGACTTCGAGTACCAAATGGTTCCGGACTCTATTCACATCTGCAATAGTCCAATGTGTCTTTTGTGTCCAGCGACTATACAATTGTGTAGTCTAGTCAGTGTATAGGAAACTGTACATGCTTTCATAAGAAATGAAGATTTGATTATCTGTTAGATTAAGTTATGAAGATAATTGAAAGGTTATGAAATATGAAATTCAGCTTTCGAAGACCTACATAACAAAATGGACACCATCAGCTCTTTTAGGGCGAGTGCGTGTATCAGGGATATGAGGGTCTAGTTTTGTCTCTGTGGGGGCCGTCTTTGTGGATCTGGTGTTGTGGGGCTGATGGAGAAGTGGTGTATATTTCGTCTTGGACTTCATGTCTCTAGCCAACACAAACTTCGAAGGGTTAGGAGGTCATTGGAGAAAACCACGCAGTATTTGAGGCCTTGGTGGCGCTTTTGAGATGCGGAAGATAGTGTCGAGATACTTCTTCATATCTTGGACTTCTTGTTTTCCGGTTTCTGCTTGGGAGTTGGATTCATCCACCATGAATCTGATTCGGATTCTTTCTTCTCGGAAGATGATGGGATTTGACCTATAAGGAAGATGCTATATGGTCTTGATGACCATAGTTTGCTCATTTTGATGGATTTAGGGAAGGGAAAGGGCGGGAGGAGCTCGAGCTGTGCACACATATGCCTGCTGGACAGCGACGTTGTTCCTTCGTGGGTCCAAAGCGTGGCAGTGACGTGAGTGTGGGTATTGTATTGTATCTGACGTCAACAATCCCCCTGCTCTTATACTCTTATGGACAATACCTCAGAATCTTGATGTTGGTTTCATTCGTAGGAAGTGGGTATACATTAAAGAATAGTATTTCTTAGTTATGGAAATGTTGATATGTTAATGCTAAAGGTGTATACAGTATATAAGCAATCATAGTATGGAAACGTGTTTCTTGTTGAGACGTATGGAGAGAAGATAGAGGAGAAGGGTGAGAGGGATAATGATTCTGTGTTCGAAAGGAGGTGGAGTAACCAGGGTTTCTGTGTTTGTGTTGTTAGTTATTTCAAGTATTGAGTGCAAGTTGAAGGACTGGAGAGTGAACGATAACTTGAGGTAATGGGGAACTCTTTATCCGAAAAAGGTATTTCGTTTATGTAAAATTACGAAGGAGGTCTAAAGGAAGCATCCGTTTTCTGCACACAAGCATTTCACCGAAGGACCGAGGAATTCACCAATACTGTGGCGCAGGTCGAGTAATCATATGGTAGGGATATTTTCCGAAAGCTATAATGAGGTAGAGGTGCTTGACATTCATCTAATAATTTTCATTTTGTATAATGATTTGGTAGAGATTCCAAATGAATCGTCTATTAGGTCCCTAACTTCTGTAAGATGATAATCTGAAGAGATGACAGGCTCGAAGAGAAAGTTTTGAGATATTTCAGGTGATGTATCGAAGAAAGGTGAGAGACGAGGATCATTCATAAAAATCGAGTCTCTTCAACAACAGGGATGAGAGTGTCATTTTTTTTAGCTGTACTATCGGGGTGTCGTCTACAAACATGCATATACATATACAAATAAATATACATATACAAATAAATATACATATACATATACATATACATATACATATACATATACATATACATATACAATGTATATGTATATGTATATGTATATGCATATGTATATGTATATGTATATGTATATGTATATGTATATGTATATGTATATGTATATGTATATGTATATGTATATATGTATATTTGTCAGAAAGGGTATAGCTTACGGGGATGGACATAGTGTTAAAGATTTTAAATACTTAGGAATAAAGATGACCAGTGACGGAAGACTGAAACAGGAAGTGGAAGACAGAATCAGAGCAGGAAATCGATGTTACTACAGCCTAATAGAATTGTTTAAAAAAATGTCAATATCAAGAACAATGAGACTGAGACTGTACAACTCAACACTGAGACCATTTCCATAGCTAAGATATACTGTACTTCAATATATACTCCTTCTTACGAGTGAAACCAACATCATATATCTCGACTACGAAGCGACACCCATAAGAATCTAAGAACTAGGGAATGATTGGCGACAAATATAATACAGTAACCACACTCACATCACTGCCACACTCTGAATCCACAAAAGAACAATGTCACTGTCCAGCAAGCTGATAAATGCACCGTTCGAGCCCCTCCCATCCTTTTTCATGCCTAAATCCATTCAAAAGAGCTAAATATGGTCAAGACCATGCAGCGTCCTCTATACAGTTGAAAACCCGCCAAGTTTCGAGAAGACAGAGTCCAAACGAGATTCATTCTTCAGCAGAAACCATGAAACAAGATGTCCAGTATATGAAAGAGATTCTCGCCAGTATCCTTCCTATCTCCCCTGCCCTCCTTAAGCTTCGGAGTTTGTGCTGACTCGAAGCATGAATTCCAAGACGATATGCACACTACTTCAGCCCGGCCCCACACCCGAGATCCACAAAGACGGCCACCACAGACACCAAACTAGTCCCACATGGCCCTGATACACGCACTCGCCCTAAAAGACCAAGTGATGTCCATTTGGTTTGTAGGTCCTCAAAAGATGAATCTCATATTACATCACCTTTTAATTATGTTCATAGCTTAATCCAATAAATAATCATATTATCATTTTTATGTAAGCAAGTACAGTTTCTTATACACTGATTAGACTACACTATTGTATACTCGCTGGTGTACTGTATTTCCGGATAGGAAACCATAGACGTGTAAAGCTCATAGACAGATTGCTTTGTGAGAAACATAATGGACTACTGTTGGTGTCAATAGAGTCCGGAAGCATTTGGTTCTCAAACTCGCATATGTTTCCTTGCATGACCTAACAGATGTCTGGAACTAAGGTGAGATTACCGTCTGCTGGACGGTTCTTGTGACCAAATACGAGTACGTTGTTATCTTTATCGTCATCTTTATCTTTGTCGTTATCTTTATCGTCATTTTTATCTTTGTCGTTATCTTTATTGTTATTGTTATTGTTATTGTTATTTTTATTGTTATTGTTGGATAGGTGGTAAAGGGAACATGGGCTGAGGGAATACTTTTATTCCTAACTAGTTTCGCCTGAGTGGCTTATTCAGAAGAATAATGCTCGAAGTCAAGCTGGCCAATTTATACATAGCAAGAAAGGGACGTGGCAACGTGTCTTGCCGGAACACCAAACAGAGTCGCCTGCCGGTGGGATGATTTGTCTGATAATTTCAAGAATGATTATGTATGTATATGTAAATGTATTTACAAAATAACACCTTTCTCCATTTGCCAATACTTTTATTGCCTTAGAACACAATATGTAGGTACATTATAATGAATCCTTTTTCGACCAAAACGTTATTTTCATCCACTAAGATGACAGTGACCTCCTTATATGCAGCTGTGTCAAGTAGTCTACATTCACCTTCCGGAAGTATTGTATCGAAAGGTCATATTTCCATCTACACCTGTGAAGGCGTTCTTTATAAGCGCGTCGTCAGAGGTGAGAGAATGCAGACATCCTGAGGAGACATCACCTCACTTGTCCATAAGCAGTTGGTAAGGGAGAATAAGTGTCCCATCCTAGATTGGAAACAACCAATGCCTATTCTTGTATTTATCCTCGCAAAGTACCATCGCTGCCACCAATGTTGTAAACGGGTGCTTCTTTTCCAACCAGTAGGCACGATTGCATGTTAATGGCAGTACATGATAATTTATTACTGATTCTAGTGTTTAGATCCCCACTTAGGTATGATGGAATAACTTACCTATGTCTTTACGTAAATTTAGATGTACTTTTTTCCAGGGACAACAGAAAGACTAGCCGTCGAAGGGCACACTCTCCAAGAAAATCATCATAAAGAGTTGACACCTTGTCCAACACTATCAGTCACGTTCGAGGTGACTGCCTTTTTCTTCCAATCAACTTACTAAACACTACAATGGTCCAGCTGGTCAAAATCCTCTTTGTTTTATCAGTAAGTGTTACCGAGCTCTTTCTCCAAGCAAACATGTAGCAGCCTCCATCATGCATATTATTTCTGAACATGTCATTGGCAATAGTTAAAAGTTAAAAGCAATCACAGAAACAACGAGTCTTCAGACTGAATGAAGTGATTTGTCATGGCAGAGTAATTTATTCTTCATGCAATTTGATATATATATCACTGTTCTTTCTACAGATGATGTGCGCATGCTTGGAGGCCAGACGAAGGGTAAGACAATTCTGCATTATGATTATTTGTGATGAATATGGAGATGTGCAGACAATAATGTAAACACATGATAAACAAAATGTTTAGAAAATCTGTTTTGTATATTGTAGACGCAACCGAAAAGAAAGATAAAGCCCAGAACAACCAAAGCATCCCAGGAGGACGACTGGAGCTTCCAGGGAAAAGACACAGGTAAGGAAACAACCCGTATGCCAATGATATTCCATTGTCTTATGATTCGCAAATATACAAGCTTAGGAGTAACATTGGAGGAAATATTTAGTTCCTATTTAAAAAAAGGATTTGCACCTTCTAGGTCCCGAAACATGGGCGACCAACTATCCTGGTTGCGGAACATCCTTCCAGTCGCCCATCGATCTGCCGAGCCCCTCCGACTTGGATGTGGTCGATTCGGAACCAATCAAGTTCGTCGGTTATAACAAGAAAGCCAAAGGGCAATACTTATATCACGATGGATGGGCAGGTACATTTTAACAATATAAGTGATAGATATAGAAGGCGAGGTGTCTATAAAAAACAAATTATCAGTCTTAATACATGTATATTTGAGTTTACATATTATGTATATACAGACTCTCACCTGATTTTCAATAACGTAAATGTTCTTCATCCAGCGAAACTTCTTGGTAACTACAAGAAGGCTCCGTCCATTTCTGGAGGACTCCTCGACGACACATACAAGTTCCTCCAGCTTCACTTCCACTGGTCAACAACAGACGAAGCTGGATCGGAGCACAACATAGGAGGCGAAGCGTAAGTTTGCTTTGGACAACGAAGAATAGGGATGCACATCCACTTCACAACAAATAACTTGTATTTCAAGATTCTGACTTACTGACTCTTTTTTTTCTAGATCACCATTGGAAATTCACTTTGTTCACCAGAGTGACTCTGGAGCTTTGGCCGTCTTGGGGATCAAGACCTACATTGACGAGGAAAATGCAAGAGACAGTGTTCTGTTTCCCTTGTGGCCGTGTTTTGTTCGCATGGAAAAGGTTAGTTGATAACCTGTATTTATTTCACTTGAGATTTGATATCATTTTTGCCGTTTTTCATCACAAAAGCTGAGAAATATGTATAATGTATGATTTTTCTTTCCCCTTCCTGAATAGTTTGAAGACAAGTGTCCTCTGAAGAAAAAGTCTGCAATCGTCATCGAAGATCTTCTTCCCTCCAGCACCAGCAGGTTCTACAGGTACAGTTACTGCTTAAGGCAGATCTCTTTTATGTATCTATATTCAAATGAGGTTTGGCGTTGTGCGAACTCCCACAGTGGAATCATTCTCACAAGATCCAATTTATTGCTCCTGTAGATACATGGGTTCGACGACTGTGCCCCCCTGTATAGCCAACGTGACGTGGACCGTCTTCGAGGAGAAACTCCCCATCTCTCGCATTGACGTAAGTACCCCAAGTTTTTCTCCGTTGTCAGGAAATCTGAGGACAATGCTGTAAGATTACTCTGAATCTGATAGTCTTCTTGAATAATGCTCTTGGTCTTTGCAGACTATGCTCCTTCGATCGTGGATCGGAAAGGATGGCATACCTCTGGTGACCAACAACCGGCCAATCCAAGACACTGGGGACAGGGAGATCCTTCTCGTCGAACAGTAATGAGATATTCAGCAACACTACAATGTCTCTTCCACCATCCTGTTCCCGGCTTTATCTTGGAACTCAGACTCCTCGGCAAATTATGTTGAACTTGTGTTATTCTGTTGTGGCTGCCACCAGTTGCCTTTATTTAGCCAAGGTAACCCTCAGCAGATTGCCTATCTATGGGAGTTCTCTTCTGTCAACAGGCTATTTGAACACACCACTAATATGTACATATTTTCTTTTTGTAATTTATTTTTTTGCCACAATGGCTTCCATGTATCTATATGACCATAGTTTATATATAAATAAAAAACAACAAGAACGACTATATCTTTACCCATTATTTCTTTTCCAAAAAATTCTATTATGAACTTTCTCATATGACAAGCAATCTTATGATCCATAAAAATTTCTGAAACCAACAATACTTGCTTGGTCTTCAAAAACGTTATTTTTTAATACAGGAATATTTGGAAACAAATGTTTTTCAATTATGTCAAGACCTGCTCAGTAACATCGTCCAAATATATAAGGACAACAATTAGAGTGCACTAAGGCACAAACCATCCCGAGTCTCTACATACTTAGTTACATGAGGTGATTAGATGGTAGTTACTACATTTTGTAGATACGTAGATATGTGTATCTGATCATCTATCTATCTGTCTGTCTATCTATCTATTTATCTATATATCTATCTATCTATCTATCTATCTATCTATCTATCTATCTACTGTATTTATCTGTCTATAGACTGTACTTATATATCCATTTATTATTTTATGCTTTCTGCTTTGCTAGGAAGTTGGGTTCATCCATCACGAATCTCATTTTTAGTATCTAAAGTAGAGAATATCACGTTGAAAACAGTGCTCCATAAACAGTCAAGAAAATGATCTTGACCATAGCTTGCATGGTGAGGGATGTGCGGAAGTCGAATATTTACTCCTCGTGGACGAAGAGTCATTCCCGTCCTCCGCCCACTGCCCGGGTCAGGAGCAATGCAGCAAGGCACAGTACATCCACAGCAGGGACAGCAGCCTAATTTCCTTTGCCCCTACCACTTTATTTACATGGTGGTCCTCCCTCTTCGTCCTTTCGTGCGAAAATAGTAAAGAACCGGATAAATCACTTTACACTTCGTCAGTTTGTTGTCCATTCACAGCAATTCTTCACTAACGCCCATTTCTTATCATCTCTCTTGCCTTCTCAACAGACAATCCACTTTTACTCAAGCCACTTTTCAACCCATCCATCTAATATTTCGTCCACCTTTGCCTTCCACATCCTTTTCACTAGTCCCTCTATACTCATTCTTCCCATATGTCCAAATCATTTGAGTATTCTCTCATCACCATTATGTATCAGCTCCCTCTCCACTCCCGGTCTCTTCCTCACCTCCTCATTTTTCACTCTATCTATCTAAACACGTTGCATGCCACGTGGGATATGTTCCGAAGGAAATCATACCTTTTCAGGACAGTCTGCCTCAAGTAATTGAAATGGAAGGTGGATGGACCCAGTACTGAACAGATTGTATTACTCAAAAGACTTTTTTTTATACAAAACTTCATTTTTATCCATTAAGAATCTACCGAGATAGATTCATAAACTTCACCCTCAATGATGGGAAATAGGGTCAGGACGCAGCAAGTAGAATTGTATATTGATGTCACTAACATGTCACTGACCCTTAAACAGGGTGTTCATAACTTCTAGTGAGAACTGATATTTATGTAGAGAATATATAACGCAGACGATTATATTACGTCCAATAGCATTATTTGTATGAAGAGAGACACGGTCAACTCTCTTTCAGTGATAGTTCCCGAGTTATTTCCTTCTGCTCCCGGGCTCTTGTTTATAAAGAAGGCGGAAAGGCGGACTCAGGCA
This sequence comes from Oratosquilla oratoria, assembly GCF_046742065.1. Lineage (NCBI taxonomy): Eukaryota > Metazoa > Arthropoda > Malacostraca > Stomatopoda > Squillidae > Oratosquilla > Oratosquilla oratoria. Next base: position 22,589,703 of record NC_134809.1, on the reverse strand, counting down.
GCTCGCTCGTGAGTGTGGGTATTGTATTGTATCTGACGTCAACAATCCCCCTGCTCTTATACTCTTATGGACAATACCTCAGAATCTTGATGTTGGTTTCATTCGTAGGAAGTGGGTATACATTAAAGAATAGTATTTCTTAGTTATGGAAATGTTGATATGTTAATGCTAAAGGTGTATACAGTATATAAGCAATCATAGTATGGAAACGTGTTTCTTGTTGAGACGTATGGAGAGAAGATAGAGGAGAAGGGTGAGAGGGATAATGATTCTGTGTTCGAAAGGAGGTGGAGTAACCAGGGTTTCTGTGTTTGTGTTGTTAGTTATTTCAAGTATTGAGTGCAAGTTGAAGGACTGGAGAGTGAACGATAACTTGAGGTAATGGGGAACTCTTTATCCGAAAAAGGTATTTCGTTTATGTAAAATTACGAAGGAGGTCTAAAGGAAGCATCCGTTTTCTGCACATATGCTTTTCAAAGAAGGACCGAGGAATTCACCAATACTGTGGCGCAGGTCAAGTAATCATATGGTAGGGATATTTTCCGAAAGCTATAATGAGGTAGAGGTGCTTGACATTCATCTAATAATTTTCATTTTGTATGATGATTTGGTAGAGATTCCAAATGAATCGTCTATTGGGTCCCTAACTTCTGTAAGATGATAATCTGAAGAGATGACAGGCTCGAAGAGAAAGTTTTGAAATATTTCAGGTGATGTATCGAAGAAAGGTGAGAGCCAAGGATCATTCATATAAATCGAGTCTCTTCAACAACAGGGATGAGAGTGTCATTTTTGTTTAGCTGTACTATCGGGGTGTCGTCTACAAACATGCATATACATATACAAATAAATATACATATACATATACATATACATATACATATACATATACATATACATATAAATATACATATACATATACATATACATATACATATACATATACATATACAATGTATATGTATATGTATATGTATATGTATATGTATATGTATATGTATATGTATACGTATATGTATATATGTATATTTGTCAGAAAGGGTATAGCTTACGGGGATGGACATAGTGTTAAAGATTTTAAATACTTAGGAATAAAGATGACCAGTGACGGAAGACTGAAACAGGAAGTGGAAGACAGAATCGGAGCAGGAAATCGATGTTGCTACAGCCTAATATAATTGTTCAATAAAAGGTCAGTATCAAGAACAATGAGACTGAGACTGTACAACTCAATACTGAGACCATTTCCATAGCTAAGATATACTATACTTCAATATATACTCCTTCTTACGAGTGAAACCAACATCATATATCTCGACTACGAAGCGACACCCATAAGAATCTAAGAACTAGGGAATGATTGGCGACAAATATAATACAGTAACCACACTCACATCACTGCCACACTCTGAATCCACAAAAGAACAATGTCACTGTCCAGTAAGCTGATAAATGCACCGTTCGAACCCCTCCCATCCTTTTTCATGCCTAAATCCATTCAAAAGAGCTAAATATGGTCAAGACCATGCAGCGTCCTCTATACAGTTGAAAACCCGCCAACTTTCGAGAAGACAGAGTCCAAACGAGATTCATTCTTCAGCAGAAACCATGAAACAAGAAGTTCAGTGTATGGAAGAGCTTCTCGCCAGTATCCTCCTTATCTCCCCTACCCTCCTTAACTTCGGAGTTTGTGCTGACTCGAAGCATGAAGTCCAAGACGATATGCACACTACTTCAGCCCGGCCCCACACCCGAGATCCACAAAGATGGCCACCACAGACACCAAACTAGTCCCACATGGCCCTGATACACGCACTCGCCCTAAAAGGCCAAGTGATGTCCATTTGGTTTGTAGGTCCTCCAAAGATGAATTTCATATTACATCACCTTTTAATTATGTTCATAGCTTAATCCAATAAATAATCATATTATCATTTTTATGTAAGCAAGTACAGTTTCTTATACACTGATTAGACTACACTATTGTATACTCGCTGGTGTACTGTATTTCCGGATAGGAAACCATAGACGTGTGAAGCTCATAGACGGATTGCTTTGTGAGAAACACAATGGACTACTTTTGGTGTCAATAGAGTCCAGAAGCATTTGGTACTCAAACTCGCATATGTTTTCTTGTATGACCCAACAGATGTCTGGAACTAAGGTGAGATTACCGTCTGTTGGACGGTTCTTGTGACCAAATCGAGTACGTTATCTTTATCGTCATCGTGATCTTTGTCGTTATCTTTATTGTCATTTTTATTGTTATTGTTAGTTATTTTTATCATTATTGTTATTGTTATTGTTATTGTTATTGTTATTGTTATTGTTATTGTTATTGTTATTTTTATTGTTATTGTTGGAGAGGTGGTAAAGGGAACATGGGCTGAGGGAATACTTTTATTCCTAACTAGTTTCGCCTGAGTGGCTTATTTAGAGGAATAATCCTCGAAGTCAAGCTGGCCAGTTTATACATAACAAGAAAGGGACGTGGCAACGTGTCTTGCCGGAACACCAACCAGCGTCGCCTGCCGGTGGGAGGATTTGTCTGATAATTTCAAGAATGATTATGTATGTATATGTTAATGTATTTAAAGATAACACCTTTCTCCATTTCCCAATACTTTTATTGCCTTAGAACACAATATGTAGGTACATTATAATGAATAATGTTTCGACCAAAACGTTATTTTCATCCACTAAGATGACAGTGACCTCCTTATATGCAGCTGTGTCAAGTAGTCTACATTCACCTTCCGGAAGTATTGTATCGAAAGGTCATATTTCCATCTACACCTGTGAAGGCGTTCTTTATAAGCGCGTCGTCAGAGGTGAGAGAATGCAGACATCCTGAGGAGACATCACCTCACTTGTTCATAAGCAGTTGGTAAGGGAGAATAAGTGTCCCATACTAGATTGGAAACAACCAATGCCTATTCTTGTATTTATCCTCGCAAAGTACCATCGCAGCTACCAATGTTGTAAACGGGTGTTTCTTTTCCAACCAGTAGGCACGATTGCATGTTAATGGCAGTACATGATGATTTATTACGGATTCTAGTGTTTAGATCCCCACTTAGGTATGATGGAATAATTTACCTGTGTCTTTACGTAAATTTAGATGTACTTTTTTCCCGGGACAACAGAAAGACTAGCCGCCGAAGGACACACTCTCCAAGAAAATCATCATAAAGAGTTGACACCTTGTCCAACACTATCAGTCACGTTCGAGGTGCCTGCCTTTTTCTTCCAATCAACTTACTAAACACTACAATGGTCCAGCTGGTCAAAATCCTCTTTGTTTTATCAGTAAGTGTTACCGAGCTCTTTCTCCAAACAAGTATGTAGCAATCTCTACCATGCATATTATTTCTTAACATGTCATTGTCAATAGTTAAAAGTTAAAAGGAATCACAAAAACAACGAGTCTTCAGACTGAATGAGGTGATTTGTCATGGCAGAGTAATTTGTTCTTCATGCAATTTGATATAAATATCACTGTCTTTTCTACAGATGATGTGCGCATCTTTGGAGGCCAGACGAAGGGTAAGCCAATTCTGCATTATGATTATTTGTGATAAATATGGAGATGTGCAGACAATAATGTAAACACATGATAAACAAAATGGTTAGAAACTCTGTTTTTGGATATTGTAGACGCAACCGAAAAGAAAGCCAAAGCCCAGGACAACCAAAGCATCCCAGGAGGACGACTGGAGCTTCCAGGGAAAAGACACAGGTAAGAAAACAACCCGTATGGCAATGGCATTACATTGTCTTATGCTCAGCAAATATACAAGCTTAGAAGTAACACTGGATGAAATATTTAGTTCCTATTTAAAAAATGATGTGCACCTTCTAGGTCCCGAAACATGGGCGACCAACTATCCTGGCTGTGGAACATCCTTCCAGTCGCCCATCGATCTGCCGAGCCCCTCCGACTTAGATGTGGTCGATTCGGAACCAATCAAGTTCGTGGGCTATGACAAGAAAGCCAAAGGACAATACTTATATCACGATGGATGGGCAGGTACATTTTAACAATATAAGTGATAGATATAGAAGGCGAGGTGTCTATCAAAAAACAAATTATCAGTCTTAATACATGTATATTTGAGTTTACATATTATGTATATACAGACTCTCACCTGATTTTCAATAACGTAAATGTTCTTCATCCAGCAAAACTTCTTGGTAACTACAAGAAGGCTCCGTCCATTTCTGGAGGACTCCTCGACGACACATACAAGTTCCTCCAGCTTCACTTCCACTGGTCAACAACAGACGAAGCTGGATCGGAACACAACATAGGAGGCGAAGCGTAAGTTTGCTTTGGACAGGGAAGAACAGGAATGCGATGCACATCCACTTCACAACAACAAATAACTTGTAATTCAAGATTCTGACTTACTGACTCTTTTATTTTTTTCTAGATCACCATTGGAAATTCACTTTGTTCACCAGAGTGACTCTGGAGCTTTGGCCGTCTTGGGGATCAAGACCTACATTGATGAGGAAAATCCAAGAGACAGTGTTCTGTTTCCCTTGTGGCCGTGTTTTGTTCGCATGGAAAAGGTTAGTTGATGACCTGTATTTCTTTCACTTGAGATTTGATATCATTTTTGCAGTTTTTCATCACAAAAGCTGAGAAACATGTATAATGTATCATTTTTCTTTCCTCTTACTGAATAGTTTGAAGACAAGTGTCCTCTGAAGAAAAAGTCTGCAATCGTCATCGAAGATCTTCTTCCCTCCAGCACCAGCAGGTTCTACAGGTACAGTTACTGCTTAAGGCAGGTCTCTTTTATGTGTCTATATTCAAGTGAGGTTTGGCGTTGTGCCAACTCCCAGAGTGGAATCATTCTCACAAGATCCAATTTATTGCTCCTGTAGATACATGGGTTCGACGACTGTGCCGCCCTGTATAGCCAACGTGACGTGGACCGTCTTCGAGGAGAAACTCCCCATCTCTCGCATTGACGTAAGTACCCCAAGTTTTTCTCCGTTGTCAGGAAATCTGAGGACAATGCTGTAAGATTACTCTGAATGTGATAGTCTTCTTGAATAATGCTCTTGGTCTTTGCAGACTATGCTCCTTCGATCGTGGATCGGAAAGGATGGCATACCTCTGGTGACCAACAACCGGCCAATCCAAGACACTGGGGACAGGGAGATCCTTCTCGTCGAACAGTAATGAGATATTCAGCAACACTACAATGTCTCTTCCACCATCCTGTTCCTGGCTTTATCTTGGAACTCAGACTCCTCGGCAAATTATATTTGAATTTGTGTTATTCTGTTGTGGCTGCCACCAGTTGCCTTTATTTAGCCAAGGTAACCCTCAGCAGATTGCCTATCTATGGGAGTTCTCTTCTGTTAAATGGCTATTTGAACACACCACTACTCTGTACATATTTTCTTTTTGTAATTTATTGTTTTGCCACATGGCTTCCATATATCTATATGACCATAGTTTATATATAAATAAAAAACAAGAACGACCATATCTTTACCCATTATTTCTTTTCCAAAAAATTCCATTATAAACTTTCTCATATGACAAGCAATTTTATGATCCATAAAAAAAATTCTGAAACCAACAATACTTGCTTGGTCTTCAAAAACGTTATTTTTTTAATACAGGAATATTTGGAAACAAATGGTTTTCATATATGCCAAGGCCTGCTGAGCAACATCGTCCAAATATATAAGGATATCAATTAGAGTGCACAAAGGCACAAACCATCCCGAGTCTCCACATACTTAGTTACATAAGGTGATTACGTGGTAGTTATTACACTGTGTGGATACTTGGATATGTGTATCTGATCATCTTTCTATCTGTCTATCTATCTATCTATCTATCTATCTATCAATCTATATATATATGTATCTTTCTATCTACTGTATTTATCTGTCTATAGAGTTTACTTATCTATCCATTTATAGTTTTATGCTTTCTGCTCTGCTGGGAAATTGGGTTCATCCATCACGAATCTCGTTTTTAGTATCGAAAGTAGAGAATATCACGTTGAAAACAGTGCTCCATAAACAGTAAAGAAAATTATCTTGACCATACCTTGCATGGTGAGGGATGTACGGAAGTCGAATATATACTCCTCGTGGACAAAGAGTCACTCCCGTCCTCCGCCCACTGTCCGGGTCAGTAGCAATGCAGCAAGGCACAGCACATCCACAGCAGGGACAGCAGCCTAATTTGCTTTACCCCTACCACTTTATCTATATGGTGCCCCTCCCTCTTTGTCCTTTCGTGCGAAAATAGTAAAGAACCTGATAAATCACTTTACACTTCGTCAATTTGTTGTCTATTCATATAACACCCATTTCTTATCATCTCTCTTGCCTTCTCAACAGACAATTCATTTTTACTTAAGTTATTTCATTCTGCTCACGGGTGGAAAGGCGGAAAGGCGGACTCAGGCAGCTCTCTCGGCTTATTATTTTATAAACAACATACTTATATAATGCAACAACCCGTCTTCTACCCCTCTTTCTACCCTCTTTTCTACCTGCCTCTTATTCATCAAATATCGGTTTATATGGGCGGCCGAGCGTATTAAGGGTTCATGTGCTGACCACGAACAAGTGTTCAATCGTCGATTCCAGTCCTGCCATCGTCACTAATTTTTACAAATACTTTGTTTCCTAATAACAATAGGATTCGTTTTGTCAAAAATACTCCCCGAGTAAATTAAGTTCGGGAATATTTGACGCCTTGTGATATTGTATTACCTCAACATATGTAACCATCGACAAATGAAAATATATGCAATTTTTTCATACCTAATCGCACATAGCCCATTTTTTGTTTGGTAACGATATAGTAAAAAAAAAAAAAAAAAAAAAAAAAATACTTATTAAAATGGGACGCATTCATGCTAAACCAACACATCTCACGCCGTTTCCAATGCCCCGGCCCTGTGTTCCTTCCATTGCAAAATACGGCTTTACAAGCATGGATCTATCCACAGTACCCCACGTCCCGTGCTTGGCTCTCGTCGAGAACGGACCTACACCTGAAGGTGCGAAACTATCGCCGTCAACTACTTGAATCCAGTGCTCGTCGTTAACGACTCGTACCGGCTGTCTCAAGTTGTGTTACAGTGCTACAAACTACTGCGCGCTAGTAAATCAGCCTACCTTCTTATCAAGGCCCTCCCTTCCTCGATGGAATACTCGGGGTCGGAAGCGGCGTCCAGCTTAGAGCAGGACTTAATGATTTCCGACACTGATGACGACATTAGTGTTAACCACTGGCCCGACCTGCCTCGTCCTACCTCCACTCCCCATCACCCTCCAACAACCACCCAGCATGATACCCACCAGTCAACAGCGCTCCCCAGTACCAAACGGCGGGCCGACGACACCTCTACCTTCCCCGCAGGAGAATGTCAACCGCCTGCTGCCAAGACGATCAAGGGAACCTCAAGTGAGTGTAATAAGGCTCCTATTCGCCCTACCCTGCCTAATCACAGTGCTACTCCCGTTGCCCCCACCCGACCCTCACCCGCCCTTCCAGCATTTGCTCCCCGAGACAAGTATATTAAGTTGGCCTTTAGCGGGAACCCATCCACAGAAGTTAAACTCCGCTGGCTGTCAACTATCACCAAGACTTTCCACCTGCAACGGGATACGGCCGAGGTTAAGATGGCTGCACTCACCTCTCGATTCATCTACATATCAAGACAACGCACAGACATCCTGGACCGAGTTACTACAAATGAATTTATGTCACTGCCTCTTCTCCCTCAAGACTCCCCCGAAAGACCACGTAAGTACCCCCAATACCTGCTCACTCGCTATCCCATTGACGTGGATCACAAGCTTGCCCTACAGCTCCCAGGAGTACACTCAGCCAGGCGCTTCATGCAGAACGGTACCCCCATCAACCGCATTGTTATTGTGTGGAGCCTCCCCGAAACACCCCCCGACACCATTACCTTTGACTTCCTCCCTCTCCTCCCCCCGTGTCAAGTCCAAAGACTCCGTGACGACCGACCCTGGTGCTACAGGTGTTGGGGTATCGGTCACATATCCAGGTACTGCTCCGCCTCCCCTAAGTGTGCCTGGTGTGCCGCCGCCCATGAATCCAGAGAATGTCCCGTCCGAAGTGCGCCCCCGCCCCCATCTGCGACTACTTCCACCTCTGAACCTCCACCACAGCCGAACCCATCACCCCCCCCGTACACCCGATGTCTACAGCCAGGTGTCAACGTCTGGCACGGCTGTACTCGGCGCCAGACCCAGACCAATGGCCCCACCTCAGCCCCACCACCTCCTCCCCCTGCCCGGACTGTTCTCTCTGCTCCCACCCCCCCTCAGCAAGACGCTGCCCTCCGTAAGGCCGTTGCAGCCCTTCAGGCGCGATGTGCAGCACTCGAGGACCGCTTCGCCTCCATTGACACCAGGATTGACAGCCTTGTCTCAGGCCAAACTACTACTGCCACCAGACTCTCCACACTGGCGGAATCCCAACAAACCCTCGTCTCCTCCATCTCCATGCTTGCCGAGAGAATGGAATCCATTGCAACTCGTCTCGACAAACTCTGTAAGTTACAACCCAGTACTAGCCAGTCTTCCTCGAATCGTCCATCCACCTCCACACTCCGGTCTCCTACTAGCAAACGCAACGTTCGTAACTAACATTCACCTAGACCTCCTTTCATGGAACATCAATGGTATCACCAACCACAAAAAGTACACACAATTGAAGGCATATGTACAGACACATCACCCTTGTGTCATTTTTCTACAGGAGGCGTTTCCAAACCGGCCCAACACTGCACCACAGGCACCCTCCCTTCCCGGATATATCCCCTATATTCATACGATACGAAACGGTCTTCTAACATACATACACAATACACTGATACACCGTCTTCTGCGCTCCTCTACAGACCCTGACGTAACATTCCAACTCTTCGAGATAGAAATTGGGGGCGGAATCCTACAGCTCTGCAATATCTACTCTGCTCCCGCACGTCTTCGTCCAACCACTCTTCCACCACCTACGATCAAAGGTATAGTATACGCAGGGGATTTCAATGCTCGACATCCTGCATTGGGAGATCGTCCTGGCACCACTAACCGCCCTGGTGTTCACCTACTATCCTTCATCCGACAACATCATCTGACCCGCTGGGACACAGGTGGCGCCACACACTCCCGGGGAGGCACCCTGGACCACGTCCTCACCTCTGGCTTGGTATCATCCCGCATCCAGTGCTCCTCAGTACCTGCATTATTCTCAGACCATATTGCTCTTCTCTTCCACTATTCTCTTCCTACGATACCTACACCCCCTATCACACGCCTACGCCTCACCATACCCCCCAAATACTGCCCGACGTACATTTCATACATGACCTGCATACTACCTACCTTAGACTGTTCCTCCCCCGACCAGTTATACAATAGCCTTGTCTCCGCCACCCACGACTTTTACAGGCTTTACGTATCACGACCCCACCTCCAACGTCGCCCTCCTCCTCACTCGTGGTACCTAGACACCCGACTTCAGGACGCACAGAAAGAAGCGGAGCGCGTTGGACTCATGTTCCAAACTAACCCATCTCCTGAACTACTTCATCGTTACCAGCAATCCAGAGACGATTTGACAACCCTCCTAGAATGTGTAAGTACTGACTCCTGGAAGAGATTCACGGACAGAATTAATCACCAAACTAGTGTAGCCTCCATGTGGCACCTTATTCGCAGGGTAATTAAGAAGACTCCTGCTACTGCCCGTCATCATTCCCCCACCGTATTTGCCGAACAGCTCATCGTCACGTGGTCAAACCAGTCCAACCCTGCCAACCTACCTACCCCCGTCCAGGATGCCCTCTCCTCCGGTGCTTTTGCTCGTGGACTCCGCTTAGTACATGCTCTGCTGCAAGAGGATGATGAAGAAAATATACCAATCACTGAAGATGAACTACGACGTGCTCTCTTGAGAGGTAAAGCCACGTCCCCTGGGGATGATGGCATTACCTACAATGTGCTACGATTACTGCACCGTGTACCCGGTAACCCCCTCCTTCGCCTCTACAATATGTGTCTACGAGATGGATATATCCCACATGCCTGGACCACGAGTACAATAATCCCCATACCCAAGCCCGGTACAGCAAATTTCAGGCCCATCTCCCTTACATCCTGCTTCTGCAAAGTAATGGAAAGAATCTTGCTCACCCGACTGATGTACCAACTACAAGATCGCCTTTCTCCACGTCTCTTCGGCTTTCTACCCCAACGCAGCACCCATCACTGCCTCGTCGACTTATATTCTCGCCTCTCCCGTGACAGTGTTGTGGCATTTATAGATCTAAAAAGTGCATTTGATATAGCAAACCGAGACGTTATTTTAGATCAATTAATTGACTTTGGAATTAAGGGTAAATTACTACGATGGATTAAGGGCTACCTCAGTAACCGAACCTCCCGTGTCTTCTTTAGCGGTGCCTACAGCTCCTCACGGGATTTTCATCTCGGCACTCCTCAAGGAGGGGTACTAAGTCCATTTCTCTTTAATATACTTATGCATCGTCTCCTCACGTCTTTGCCCACTATTCCTGAGGTCACAATTACATGCTATGCAGATGACCTATGTATTCACACTACCTCCCCAACACACCTACAACTCTTTCTTACTTCTCTCTCCCAAGCTTCTGCTAACTGTGGCCTTGTTGCTTCCCCACAGAAGAGCAGAATTTTCTCCTACCGCCCTCCTACCACGCTGCCAGAGTTCATGATTGGAGACTGCATCATCCCACTAAGCTCCCAGTACTGCTACCTTGGTGCACCAGTACGAATCTCGGAAACTCTTTCTGCCCGGCGTCAATCCCATACCGTAATTCGTGAATTGCTAGATCGTCTACAACGTCGGCTCCGGCCTCTCCAGTGGCTCACCAACAACTCTTCCGGTATCTCCATCCCCGTGGCCAGAACTGTCTATATTACTTTTATACGCTCTGTTGTTGATTACCTCTCCCCTGCCTTAATTCAACTTCCTCGATATGCTTTAGAGCCACTGGAGATTTTTCAGAATAAAGCCATGAGAATCATTCTCGGTTGCCCAATGACTACCAGAATTGTCAACATGCAACGGGAATTACGGCTTCCATCCCTAGTTGAGAGGATTTATTCTAATGTCACCTGCCTCACAGTTAAGTGTATACACTTTCCCCACATCTCACCGCACTTCACAGCACTGGTCAGAGATTCTCTCGGCCCCTCTCCGCCCGTCCCCCGCCTCATGCCCCCCGGTCGCCGTCTTATAAAGTCTATCTCCTCCTTCATTCGCAGCCTAGATTTACAAGTACCAGTAGCTGACATACCCCCAGGCCCTCCCCCGTGGACGCTACCATCGCCTGTGGTTAGCTTCACTCCTACAGCAAAATGTGACCCACCTCTTCTACAACTACAGCTAGCCTTGGAACATGTTACCCAGGTAACATCCTCCATCACTGCTCCGCATCGCCTCTACACTGACGGGTCACTACAATCGGATGGTGCAGCTGGAGGAGCAGTCTACTCACCTGACCTACCGCCGCCTCCTGAGGGCTGGGTCGGCCGTCGACTCAGAGATCACTCCAGCTCCACATTGTGTGAACTATACGCCATCTTAGATGCTATCAGTCTCGTTTGCCAAAGAGGAGTGAATGCTGTCATTATATGTGACTCTAAGCCTGCACTGCAATCCCTCACCGCTATTCATCCCACTCACCATTCTGTTGTACAACAAATCCTTTCCTTTCTATCCCTACTAACTATCCGTAATCTCTGCATTGAATTTATTTGGATTCCATCTCATGTAGGTTTGCACCACAACACCAAAGTAGACCGCCTAGCAAAAGAAGCCTGCCGACTCCCCCGTCGTGGTGATGGACGACCTCTCTCCCTGCTATGTTACCTCAACAGGGTCCGCTCCGCTGCACTTCTGCCTGAGCAACGTCGACGGGACACCGAGAGACCCTTCAGTGTCACCATCACCCACTACGAATCCGTATGCCGCCACAAATACAAGTACCGCCGCAAGGGACTTATGGTTCGTCGCCACAATGTTGTCTCAGCCCGACTGCGACTAGGCTACCGTCCACCGTGGCAGGTCGCCGGGGTGGAGGGCGAGCCTGTATTCACAGAATGTCGCCTATGCCACGCTCCACTAGCCAACACCATCGAGCACTACTGCCTAGCGTGCCCCACTGTAAAACATCTAATACCCCAGGGACTACCATTAGATGCAATCTGTCGTCATCTCCTATCACAAAATAGATTAGATGAAATACTTGTCCGTTACCCCCGCTTTGGTGGGTTCTCATAATACCTGATGCCCTGCGTGACATCTCAGTCTTATTCCCTTTTGAATGAATGTACAATACCCAGTGTCGTATATGTTACCTGCAACTCATGTATTTGTATGTGTATATAAGTGTATGTGTACGTGTGTAAGCATGTGCATACCAGTTGCCTTCCTACATTCATTATGAAAACCTCCCCCACTGTATGACGCTAATGCGTAACAAGTTAAATAATAATAAAAAATAAAAAAATACCCCACGTCACCAACCACCACTAGACTGCAGTTGATATTAATCAATTGAACCAATTGTTGTTTGCTGGTGACACTGCGCTTGTGGCCGGATCAGAGGAGACTCTAAGGTAATTAGTGGTGGAGCTTGGGAAGAAAGTTGAAAGTTAACAAAAGTTATCTAAGTTGATGAAATGTACAAGTGTGTGGAGAGGTATTTAGCTTTAGTCTAGTAGTAGTTTGGAGACGTCCAAAATAATTCCGAATAAGCGAAGGCTCACACTTCGTGTGGAGATTAGCCAATTCACGAGTTCGGTACTTGAAGATTGCGTAGCGAAATCGCAGAGGCCGAAAGAACTTGTTTAGTTGAGTTGTCGTAATCGACGAATGTAGAAAAAATTCAACGTAGATTTAGATGGACCATGGGTGTATATTTCTTTTCTTGCCTTCTCTCTGTTGTCTCTCTCTGTATGGGTCTCGACTCTGGTTCTCTGTAGTCGCTCTCTGTTCGGCTTTATACAACCCTGAATTGGTCATTATTTGACTAACAACGTGGAGACTCGAGCAGGTTGTGCCTTAGTCGTCTCTATTTGATATCCTTATACAATTGGAAAATGTTGCTAAGTGAATCTATGCATGTATATGAATAAACTCTTTTTCCAAACATTTCTGTTTTAAAAAAAAATTTCAGGATCATTCAAGCATTGCTGTTTTCAGAAATCTTTGTCGACCACAAGGGTGTTTGTCACATGAGAATATTCATAATGAATATTATTTGGAAAAGAAATAATGATAAAAAATATAGCCTTTACTGTTTGATCTTTTATTTATATAAAAACTATGATCATATAAATACATGGTAGTCATTGTAGCAAAAAAAAAAAAAATACTAATCACTTACAAAAATAAAATATATACATAGTGGTGTGTTCAAGTGGGCTAGTCGCAGAAGAGAAATATCATAGATACGTAATCTGCTCAGAGTTACCTTGGCTAAATACAGGCAACTGGTAGCAGCCACAAGAGAATAACATAAGTTCAAAATAACAGCCGAAGACAAAGATAAAGCCTGGAACAGGATGGTAGAAGAGACATTGTAGTCTTGTTGAATGATTTATTACTGCTCCACGAGAAGGATCTCCCTGTCCCCAGTGTCCTGGATTGGCCGGTTGTTGGTCACCAGAGGTATGCCATCCTTTCCAATCCACGATCGAAGGAGCATAGTCTGCAAAGACCAAGAGCATTGTTCAAGAAGACCATCAACTCCAGAAAAAAATACAGCATTTACCTGACATTTCCTGACAACTGGGGCAAAGTTCGAGTACTCACGTCAATGCGAGAGATGGGGAGTTTCTCCTCGAAGACGGTCCACGTCACGTTGGCTATACAGGGCGGCACAGTCGTCGATCCCATGTACCTACAGGAGCAACAAATTGGATCTTGTGAGAGTGAGTCCACTGTGAAGGTAGTTGGCACAACACCAACCCTCACTTGAATATAGACACATAAAAGAGACCTGCCTTAAGCAGTAACTGTACCTGTAGAACCTGCTGGTGCTGGGAGGAAGAAGATCTTCGATGACGATTGCAGACTTTTTCTTCAGAGGACATTTGTCTTCAAACTATTCAGAAAGAAAAATAACACCTTCTATAATTTTCTAAGCTTTAGCGATATAAACAGCAAAGTTGATAGAAAAATTCATGTAAAATAATTAAAGTTTCTCAATTAACCTTTTCCATGCGAACAAAACACGGCCACAAGGGAAATAGAACACTGTCTCTTGGATTTTCCTCATCAATGTAGGTCTTGATCCCCAAGACGGCCAAAGCTCCAGAGTCACTCTGGTGAACAAAGTGAATTTCTAGTGGTGATCTAGGGATAAAAAAAATTGAGTCAGCCGATTAGAATCTTGAAATATAAGTTATTTGTTTGAAAATAAATGTATATCGCATTCCTATTCTTCCCTGTCCAAAGCAAACTCACGCTTCGCCTCCTATGGTGTGCTCCGATCCAGCTTCGTCTGTTGTTGACCAGTGGAAGTGAAGCTGGAGGAACTTGTATGTGTCGTCGAGGAGTCCTCCAGAAATGGACGGAGCCTTCTTGTAGTTACCAAGAAGTTTTGCTGGATGAAGAACACTTACATTGTTGAAAAACAGGTGTAAATCTGTACAGCATATACATAGATATATGTACAAAAAAAATCATAAATATTCTATCTATCCCTTTTATTGTTGAAATGTACCTGCCCATCCATCGTGATATAAGTATTGCCCTTTGGCTTTCTTGTTGTAGCCCACGAACTTGATTGGTTCCGAATCGATCACATCCAAGTCGGAGGGGCTTGGCAGGTCGATGGGCGACTGGAAGGATGTTCCGCAGTCAGCATAGTTGGTCGCCCATGTTTCGGGACCTGGAAGGTGCACATCATTTGTAAAATAAGAACTAAAATTTTACTCCGATGTTACTCCTAAGCTTGTATATTTGCGAATCATAAGATAATGGAATATCATTGCCATGCGGGATGTTTTCTTACCTGTGTCTTCTCCCTGGAAGCTCCAGTCATCCTCCTGGGATGCTTTGGTTGTCCTGGGCTTTGTCTTTCTTTTCGGTTCCCTCTACAATATCCAAAACAGAGTTTCTAAATATTTTGTTTACCATGGGTTTACATTATTGTATGCACATCTCCATATTCATCACAAATAAGTAGAATGCAGAATTGTCATACCCTTCGTCTGGCCTCCAAGCATGCACACATCATCTGAAAAAGATCAGTGACATATGTATCAAATTGTATCAAGAACGAATTACTCTGCCAAGACAAATAATTTCATTCAATTTGAAGAATCGATGTTTTTGTAATTGCTTTTAACTTTTATTTATCGCCAATGACAAATCAAGAAATAATGTGCATGATGGAGAATGCTACAGATTTGCTTTGAGAAAGAGCTCGATAACACTTACTGATAAAACAAAGAGGATTTTGACCAGCTGGACCATTGTAGTGTTTAGTAAGTTGATTCGAAGATAACGTTGGGCAATGTGGCAATTCTTTATGATGATTTTCTTGGAGAGTGTGTCCTTTGACCGCTAGTCTTTCTGTCGTCCGGGGAAAAAAGTACATCTAAAATCACATAAAAACACAAATCAGTTATTCCATTATACCTAAGTGGAGACCTAAATACTAGAAATCGTAATTAATCATCATGTACTGCCATTAACATGCAATCGTGCCTTCTGGTTGGAAAGCAAGCACCCGTTTACAACATTGGTGGCAGCGATGGTACTTTGCGAGGTTTGATATAGGAATAGGTATTGGTTGTTTCCAATCTTGTATCGGACACTTATTCTCCCTTACCAGTTGCTTATGGACAAGTGAGGTGTTGTCTTTCCAGAATGTCTGCATTCCCTCTCCTCCGTCGACGCGCTTATAAAGTATGACTTCACAGGTGTAGATGAAAATATGACCTTTCTACACAATACCTCCCGAAGGTGGATGTAGACACAGCTGAATGTAAGGAGGTCATTATCATCTTAGTGGGTCACAATAGTGCTCTGGTCGAAAATAATTCATTGTCATGCACTAACATATTGTGTCCAAAGGCAATAAAAGCATTAGCAAAACCAAAAAAGGGGCTACTCTCTACATACATTTACATATACAAGCCCCTGTCTTCGCCAGCCCGGCTGCGCCTGGGGGCTTGGCCTGCGGCGCACCTCGCTTCGCTCGCGGGGGGCTACGCCCCATCTTCAAACAAAGGCTATAAAATAAACAACTGTAAATTATTCACCTCTTTTATTTTCGTCATTTTTATTTTTTAGAAGTTTATTTTTATTTAGACTTACGCCCACGTGTTTTTAGTCTATATTTTGGTGGAGTCCCGTATATCCGCTCGAGTTCTCAAGATCCGCTCGAGTCCCAAAGATCCGCTCGAGCCCTCAAGATCCGCTCGAGTCCCAAAGATCCGCTCAAGTCCTCTAGATCCGCTCGAGTCCCAAAGATCCGCTCGAGTCCTCTAGATCCGCTCGAGTCCTCTAGATCCGCTCGAGTCCTCTAGATCCGCTCGAGTCCTGCGACCGCGTATATGCGATTTATACCCTTACAGGGATGGCCCGTGTCACGGGGTCCGTCATTGTAATCTTTTTGCCGGATCCCCGTTCAAATCGGTTAGGGACGTCGTGACATTGAAACATTTTGGAGAATTTTATTTTTTCGTCCCGCTCTCAGCCAATCAGCCGTCTCCGTTGCCGTGACGTCACCGCTCTCGGCCAATCAGTTGTCTCCGTTGCCGTGACGTCATCACTCTCTCAGCCAATCAGCGAGATGAAACTCACCCAGTTTCACCGTAATACCACATTTCCCCGACGTCCACAGCGTTTTTTAGAAGAACAACAAAAATTTACGATGAAATGACTTTATTGATTCCTTGATGGAGAAATCCTTGCAAGTTTGATATAACGTTGGAAATTTAGCGGCATGTTCTCGTTTTAAAAACACAACTTGCTTTTTGTTTTTCGACAGGTGCTGTTTTGTTATTTTTTTTTTTCGTTTCTGTAACCCATTTCCAAAAATGGCGGTTTCTTCGTTTCATTACTGCTGAAGTTTCAGGCATCTTTCACAGGTTGAATGTACACGTGCCCTTGATATCACGTCGGGCCCTGCCAAAAAAATCGAATAGACCTTTACTCTCGGACAGGGGTCAGCGTGTCCGCATTCTGCCGGGTTCTGACGGATTGGGAAAACCGATCGGGTCACAGATTTTTAGTAATAGAGATATACAAAATCAATATTTTGAAATTATCCTCCAGATGATATGTAAATATTTTTTGTATATTTGTATCGCTCTATCATACTACTTTTTTGATCATTGACTTCTCTGTTTCTCTAGGTACTCACGTTAGAGATACGTTTCGCATTCTGTCATTTTCTCGATTAGTTGATTCATCGTCTGCAAATGAACTAGAGTCGAATGTCAGTTTATGAAGCCTACCTGTTGTCTTGATTGGTTTCCACTTAAGTCTTTACTTAGTCTATATGTAAGGCTTTTAGAAAATACTTCATATACATATAATAACAAGCTCATTGGTCGATAGTTACTGAGGCTTTTCTGGACTCCTTTCCTCTGAAGTAAAAAAGGTGGTTGATCGTCCTTAGAGCTCGTCGGAGGTTCACCCCGGGCCTGGCTTGATGTGCTTTGTGCCTCATTTGCAACACCCCGTCAACCGGCACATCGGTCTTGGTGATCTTGACAGGGACAAAGGTTGCAATCCCACATAAATGTTATTCATGGATGCCATGTTGATATGTCTACGATACATACATACATACATACATACATACATACATACATACATACATACATACATACATACATACATACATACATACATATATACATACATACATATATACATACATACATATATAGATTCTCATTTCAGAAACAGCAGAAAAAATGCAAGATATGCCGTGTGACAAAGAAAGCCTCTAAGGAGGTTTGAAGACGAATAAGAGTGAAGCCAAAGTAATCGTCAACTCGAAAATTCATAGTAAAGCAATTATGATCGGTGCTGAGAATGTCAAAGAAGTTGAGGAGTATGATTATCTAGATCAGATGCTGAAACTGAATAAATATAACAAAAGGCAAAAGAAAAGAAATATCACAATTATTGGAAAACGTTTGATAGATACTAGAGTATCGCGAGAGGCTATTTATATGCATGAAACGCAAAGTTTACAATCATCAAATATTTCCAGCTATGACTTAGCCGACGATGGAGGTCAAAAGGAGTCACTGGTGATGGCTGGGTTGGTGATCTCTTTCATTTGGAAAATCGCCATAAATGTATGCAAAGTATTTACCAAAATTGTTACAAATAGATTAGATACTCTGTGTCTGGCCTCCCAACACTTACGCTCACTTTCTTACTGTTCCACTTTGTGCATAAAGCCAGCCATGGTTTAGTATAGCATTTTCGTGAACATATACATCGTGATATATACTCTCATAGCCATTATGAACTTTCTCATATGACAAGCAATCTTATGATCCATAAAAATTTCTGAAACCAACAATACTTGCTTGGTCTTCAAAAACGTTATTTTTTAATACAGGAATATTTGGAAACAAATGTTTTTCAATTATGTCAAGACCTGCTCAGTAACATCGTCCAAATATATAAGGACAACAATTAGAGTGCACTAAGGCACAAACCATCCCGAGTCTCTACATACTTAGTTACATGAGGTGATTAGATGGTAGTTACTACATTTTGTAGATACGTAGATATGTGTATCTGATCATCTATCTATCTGTCTGTCTATCTATCTATCTATCTATCTATCTATCTATCTATCTACTGTATTTATCTGTCTATAGACTGTACTTATATATCCATTTATTATTCTATGCTTTCTGCTCTGCTAGGAAGTTGGGTTCATCCATCACGAATCTCATTTTTAGTATCTAAAGTAGAGAATATCACGTTGAAAACAGTGCTCCATAAACAGTCAAGAAAATGATCTTGACCATAGTTTGCATGGTGAGGGCTGTGCGGAAGTCGAATATTTACTCCTCGTGGACGAAGAGTCATTCGCGTCCTACGCCCACTGCCCGGGTCAGGAGCAATGCAGCAAGGCACAGTACATCCACAGCAGGGACAGGAGCCTAATTTCCTTTGCCCCTACCACTTTATTTACATGGTGATCCTCCCTCTTCGTCCTTTCGTGCGGAAATAGTAAAGAACCGGATAAATCACTTTACACTTCGTCAGTTTGTTGTCCATTCACAGCAATTCTTCACTAACGCCCATTTCTTATCATCTCTCTTGCCTTCTCAACAGACAATCCACTTTTACTCAAGCCACTTTTCAACCCATCCATCTAATATTTCGTCCACCTTTGCCTTCCACATCCTTTTCACTAGTCCCTCTATACTCATTCTTCCCATATGTCCAAATCATCCGAGTATTCTCTCATCACCACTATGTATCAGCTCCCTTTCCAGTCCCGCTCTCTTCCTCACCTCCTCATTTTTCACTCTATCTATCTAAACACGTTGCATGCCACGTGGGATATGTTCCGAAGGAAATCATACCTTTTCAGGACAGTCTGCCTCAAGTAATTGAAATGGAAGGTGGATGGACCCAGTGCTGAATAGATTGTATTACTCAAAAGACTTTTTTTTTTATACAAAACTTCATTTTTATCCATTAAGAATCTACCGAGATAGATTCATAAACTTCACCCTCAATGATGGGAAATAGGGTCAGGACGCAGCAAGTAGAATTGTATATTGATGTCACTAACATGTCACTGACCCTTAAACAGGGTGTTCATAACTTCTAGTGAGAACTGATATTTATGTAGAGAATATATAACGGAGACGATTATATTACGTCCAATAGCATTATTTGTATGAAGAGAGCCACGGTCAACTCTCTTTCAGTGATAGTTCCCAAGTTATTTCCTTCTGCTCCCGGGCTCTTTTTCATAAACAAGGCGGAAAGGCGGACTCAGGCAGCTCGCTCGTGAGTGTGGGTATTGTATTGTATCTGACGTCAACAATCCCCCTGCTCTTATACTCTTATGGACAATACCTCAGAATCTTGATGTTGGTTTCATTCGTAGGAAGTGGGTATACATTAAAGAATAGTATTTCTTAGTTATGGAAATGTTGATATGTTACTGCTAAAGGTGTATACAATATATAAGCAATCATAGTATGGAAACGTGTTTCTTGTTGAGACGTATGGAGAGAAGATAGAGGAGAAGGGTGAGAGGGATAATGATTCTGTGTTCGAAAGGAGGTGGAGTAACCAGGGTTTCTGTGTTTGTGTTGTTCGTTATTTCAAGTATTGAGTGCAAGTTGAAGGACTGGAGAGTGAACGATAACTTGAGGTAAAGGGGAACTCTTTATCCGAAAAAGGTATTTCGTTTATGTAAAATTACGAAGGAGGTCTAAAGGAAACATCCGTTTTCTGCACATAAGCATTTCACCGAAGGACCGAGGAATTCACCAATACTGTGGCGCAGGTCAAGTAATCATATGGTAGGGATATTTTCCGAAAGCTATAATGAGGTAGAGGTGCTTGACATTCATCTAATAATTTTCATTTTGTATGATGATTTGGTAGAGATTCCAAATGAATCGTCTATTGGGTCCCTAACTTCTGTAAGATGATAATCTGAAGAGATGACAGGCTCGAAGAGAAAGTTTTGAGATATTTCAGGTGATGTATCGAAAAAAGGTGAGAGACGAGGATCATTCATATAAATCGAGTCTCTTCAACAACAGGGATGAGAGTGTCATTTTTTTTTAGCTGTACTATCGGGGTGTCGTCTACAAACATGCATATACATATACAAATAAATATACATATACATATACATATACATATACATATACATATACATATACATATACATATACATATACATATACATATACAATGTATATGTATATGTATATGTATATGTATATGTATATGTATATGTATATGTATATGTATATGTATATGTATATGTATATGTATATATGTATATTTGTCAGAAAGGGTATAGCTTACGGGGATGGACATAGTGTTAAAGATTTTAAATACTTAGGAATAAAGATGACCAGTGACGGAAGACTGAAACAGGAAGTGGAAGACAGAATCAGAGCAGGAAATCGATGTTGCTACAGCCTGATAGAATTGTTTAAAAAAGGTCTATATCAAGAACAATGAGACTGAGACTGTACAACTCAATACTGAGACCATTTCCATAGCTAAGATATACTGTACTTCAATATGCACTCCTTCTTACGAGTGAAACCAACATCATATATCTCGACTACGAAGCGACACCCATAAGAATCTAAGAACTAGGGAATGATTGGCCACAAATGTAATACAGTAACCACACTCACATCACTGCCACACTCTGAATCCACAAAAGAACAATGTCACTGTCCAGCAAGCTGATAAATGCACCGTTCGAGCCCCTCCCATCCTTTTTCATGCCTAAATCCATTCAAAAGAGCTAAATATGGTCAAGACCATGCAGCGTCCTCTATACAGTTGAAAACCCGCCAAGTTTCGAGAAGACAGAGTCCAAACGAGATTCATTCTTCAGCAGAAACCATGAAACAAGATGTCCAGTATATGAAAGAGATTCTCGCCAGTATCCTTCCTATCTCCCCTGCCCTCCTTAAGCTTCGGAGTTTGTGCTGACTCGAAGCATGAATTCCAAGACGATATGCACACTACTTCAGCCCGGCCCCACACCCGAGATCCACAAAGACGGCCACCACAGACACCAAACTAGTCCCACATGGCCCTGATACACGCACTCGCCCTAAAAGGCCAAATGATGTCCATCTGGTTTGTAGGTCCTCAAAAGATGAATTTCATATTACATCACCTTTTAATTATGTTCATAGCTTAATCCAATAAATAATCATATTACCATTTTTATGTGAGGAAGTACAGTTTCTTATACATTGATTAGACTACACTATTGTATACTCGCTGGTGTACTGTATTTCCGGATAGGAAACCATAGACGTGTGAAGCTCATAGACGGATTGCTTTGTGAGAAACACAATGGACTACTTTTGGTGTCAATAGAGTCCGGAAGCATTTGGTACTCAAACTCGCATATGTTTTCTTGTATGACCCAACAGATGTCTGGAACTAAGGTGAGATTACCGTCTGCTGGACGGTTCTTGTGACCAAATACGAGTACGTTGTTATCTTTATCGTCATCGTGATCTTTGTCGTTATCTTTATTGTCATTTTTATTGTTATTGTTAGTTATTTTTATCATTATTGTTATTGTTATTGTTATTGTTATTGTTATTGTTATTGTTATTGTTATTGTTATTGTTATTGTTGGATAGGTGGTAAAGGGAACATGGGCTGAGGGAATACTTGTATTCCCAACTAGTTTCGCCTGAGTGGCTTATTTAGAGGAATAATGCTCGAAGTCAAGCTGGCCAATTTATACATAAGAAGAAAGGGACGTGGCAACGTGTCCTGCCGGAACCCCAACCAGCGTCGCCTGCCAGTGGGAGGATTTGTCTGATAGTTTCAAGAATGATTATGTATGTATATGTAAATGTACTTACAAAATAACACCTTTCTCCATTTGCCAATACTTTTATTGCCTTAGAACACTATATGTAGGTACATTATAATGAATAATTTTTCGACCAAAACGTTATTTTCATCCACTAAGATGACAGTGACCTCCTTATATGCAGCTGTGTCAAGTAGTCTACATTCACCTTCCGGAAGTATTGTATCGAAAGGTCATATTTCCATCTACACCTGTGAAGGCGTTCTTTATAAGCACGTCGTCAGAGGTGAGAGAATGCACACATCCTGAGGAGACATCACCTCACTTGTCCATAAGCAGTTGGTAAGGGAGAATAAGTGTCCCATCCTAGATTGGAAACAACCAATGCCTATTCTTGTATTTATCCTCGCAAAGTACCATCGCTGCCACCAATGTTGTAAACGGGTGCTTCTTTTCCAACCAGTAGGCACGATTGCATGTTAATGGCAGTACATGATAATTTATTACTGATTCTAGTGTTTAGATCCCCACTTAGGTATGATGGAATAACTTACCTGTGTCTTTGCGTAGATTTAGATGTACTTTTTTCCAGGGACAACAGAAAGACTAACCGTCGAAGGGCACATTCTCCAAGAAAATCATCATAAAGAGTTGACACCTTGTCCAACACTATCAGTCACGTTCGAGGTGCCTGCCCTTTTATTCCAATCAACTTACTAAACACTACAATGGTCCAGCTGGTCAAAATCCTCTTTGTTTTATCAGTAAGTGTTACCAAGCTCTTTCTCCAAACAAGTATGTAGCAATCTCTACCATGGACATTATTTCTTAACATGTCATTGGCAATAGTTAAAAGTTAAAAGCAATCACAGAAACAACGAGTCTTCAGACTGAATGAAGTGATTTGTCATGGCAGAGTAATTTGTTCTTCATGCAATTTGATATAAATATCACTGTCTTTTCTACAGATGATGTGCGCATGCTTGGAGGCCAGACGAAGGGTAAGCCAATTCTGCATTATGATTATTTGTGATAAATATGGAGATGTGCAGACAATAATGTGAACACATGATAAACAAAATGGTTAGAAACTCTGTTTTTGGATATTGTAGACGCAACCGAAAAGAAAGATAAAGCCCAGGACAACCAAAGCATCCCAGGAGGACGACTGGAGCTTCCAGGGAAAAGACACAGGTAAGAAAACAACCCGTATGGCAATGACATTCCATTGTCTTATGCTCAACAAATATACAAGCTTAGGAGTAATACCGGAGGAAATATTTAGTTCCTATTTAAAAAATTATGTGCTCCTTCCAGGTCCCGAGACATGGGCGACCAACTATCCTGGCTGCGGAACATCCTTCCAGTCGCCCATCGACCTGCCAAGCCCCTCCGACTTAGATGTGGTCGATTCGGAACCAATCAAGTTCGTCGGCTATAACAAGAAAGCTAAAGGGCAATACTTATATCACGATGGATGGGCAGGTACATTTTAACAATAAAAGTGATAGATATGGACGGCGAGGTGTCTATCAAAAACAAATTATATTATCAGTCATAATACATGTATATATGAGTTTACATTTTATGTATATACAGATTCTCACCTGATTTTCAATAATGTAAATGTTGCCCATCCAGCAAAACTACTTGGTAACTACAAGAAGGCTCCGTCCATTTCTGGAGGACTCCTCGACGACACATACAAGTTTCTCCAGCTCCACTTCCACTGGTCAACAACAGACGAAGCTGGATCGGAGCACAACATAGGAGGCGAAGCGTAAGTTTGCTTTGGACAGCCAAGAATAGGGATGCGATGCACATCCACTTCACAACAAATAACTTGTATTTCAAGATTCTGACTTACTGACTCTTTTTTTTTCAGATCACCATTGGAAATTCACTTTGTTCACCAGAGTGACTCTGGAGCTTTGGCCGTCTTGGGGATCAAGACCTACATTGATGAGGAAAATCCAAGAAACAGTGTTCTGTTTCCCTTGTGGCCGTGTTTTGTTCGCATGGAAAACGTTAGTTGATAACCTGTATTTATTTCACTTGAGATTTGATATAATTTTTGCCGTTTTTCATCACAAAAGCTGAGAAATATGTATAATGTATGATTTTTCTTTCCCCTTACTGAATAGTTTGAAGACAAGTGTCCTCTGAAGAAAAAGTCTACAATCGTCATCGAAGATCTTCTTCCCTCCAGCACCAGCAGGTTCTACAGGTACAGTTACTGCTTAAGGCAGGTCTCTTTTATGTATCTATATTCAAATGAGGTTTAGCGTTGTGCCAACTCCCACAGTGGAATCATTCTCACAAGATCCAATTTATTGCTCATGTAGATACATGGGTTCGACGACTGTGCCGCCCTGTATAGCCAACGTGACGTGGACCGTCTTCGAGGAGAAACTCCCCATCTCTCGCATTGACGTAAGTACCCCAAGTTTTTCTCCGTTGTCAGGAAATCTGAGGACATTGCTGTAAGATTAATCTGAATCTGATAGTTTTCTTGAATAATGCTCTTGGTCTTTGCAGACTATGCTCCTTCGATCGTGGATCGGAAAGGATGGCATACCTCTGGTGACCAACAACCGGCCGATCCAAGACACTGGGGACAGGGAGATCCTTCTCGTCGAACAGTAATGAGATATTCAGCAACACTACAATGTCTCTTCCACCATCCTGTTCCCGGCTTTATCTTGGAACTCAGACTCCTCGGCAAATTATGTTGAATTTGTGTTATACTGTTGTGGCTGCCACCAGTTGCCTTTATTTAGCCAAGGTAACCCTCAGCAGATTGCCTATCTATGGGAGTTCTCTTCTGTCAATAGGCTATTTGAATACAGCACTACTATGTACATATTTTCTTTTTGTAATTTATTTTTTTGCCACAATGGCATCCATATATCTATATGACCATAGTTTATATATAAATAAAAAACAACAAGAACGACCATATCTTTACCCATTATTCTTTTCCAAAAAAATCCATTATGAACTTTCTCATATGACAAGCAATCTTATGATCCATAAAAAATTCTGAAACCAACAATACTTGCTTGGTCTTGAAAAACGTTATTTCTTAATACAGGAATATTTGGAAACAAATGTTTTTCATATACGTCAAGACCTGCTAAGCAACATCGTCCAAATATATAAGGATAACAATTAGAGTGCACTAAGGCACAAACCATCCCGAGTTTCCACATACTTAGTTACATGAGGTGATTAGATGGTAGTTACTACGTTTTGTAGATACGTAGATATGTGTATCTGATCATCTATCTATCTATCTATCTATATATCTATTTATCTATCTATCTATCTATCTATCTACCTATCTATCTATCTATCTTTCTATCTACTGTATTTATCTGTCTATAGACTGTACTTATCTATCCATTTATTTTTCTATGCTTTCTGCTCTGCTAGGAAGTTGGGTTCATCCATCACGAATCTCATTTTTAGTATCGAAAGTAGAGAATATCACATTGAAAACAGTGCTCCATAAACAGTAAAGAAAATTATCTTGACCATAGCTTGCATGGTGAGGGCTGTGCGGAAGTCGAATATTTACTCCTCGTGGACGAAGAGTCCCTCCCGTCCTCCGCCCACTGCCCGGGTCAGGAGCAATGCAGCAAGGCACAGTACATCCACAGCAGGGACAGCAGCCTAATTTGCTTTACCCCTACCACTTTATCTATATGGTGCCCCTCCCTCTTTGTCCTTTCGTGCGAAAATAGTAAAGAACCGGATAAATCACTTTACACTTCGTCAATTTGTTGTCCATTCATAGCAATTCTTCACCAACGCCCATTTCTAATCATCTCTCTTTCCTTCTCAGCAGACAATCCACTTTTACTCAAGTCACTTTTCAACCCATCCATCTAATATTTCGTCCACCTTTGCCTTCCACATCCTTTTCACTAGTCCCTCTATACTCAATCTTCCCATATGTCCAAATCATCCGAGTATTCTCTCATCACCATTATTTATCAGCTCACTTTCCACTCCCGCTCTCTTCCTCACCTCCTCATTTTTCACTCTATCTATCTAAACACGTTGCATGCCACGTGGGATATGTTCCGAAGGAAATCATACCTTTTCAGGACAGTCTGCCTCAAGTAATTGAAATGGAAGGTGGATGGACCCAGTACTGAACAGATTGTATTACTCAAAAGACATTTTTTTATACAAAACTTCATTTTTATCTATTAAGAATCTACCGAGATAGAATCATAAATTTCACCCTCAATGATGGGAAATAGGGTCAGGACGCAGCAAGTAGAATTGTATATTAATGTCACTAACATGTCACTGACCCTTAAACAGGGTGTTCATAACATTCAGTGAGAACTGGTATTTATGTAGAGAATATATAACGCAGACGATTATATTACGTCCAAAAGCATTAATTGTATGAATAGAGACACGGTCAACTCTCTTTCAGTGATAGTTCCCAAGTTATTTCCTTCTGCTCCCGGGCTCTTGTTTATAAACAAGGCGGAAAGGCGGACTCAGGCAGCTTGCTCGGCTATTATTTTATAAACAACATACCTATAAAATGCAACAACCCGTCTTCTACTCCTCTTCCTACCCTCTTTTCTACCAGCTTCTCATTCATCAAATATCGGTTTATATGGGCGGCCGAGCGTATTAAGGGTTCATGTACTGGCCAAGAACAAGCGTTCAATCGTCGATTCCAATCATACCATCGTCACTAATTTTTACAAATACTTTGTTTCCTAATAACAATAGGATTCGTTACCAAATTAAGGTCGGGAATATTTAACGCCTTGTAATATTGTGTTACCTCAAAATATGTAACCATCGACAAATGAAAATATAACATATGCAATCTTTTCATACTTAATCGCACATAATCCATTTTTTGCTTGGTAACGATATAGTAAAAAAAAAAAAAAAAAAAAAAAATACTTATGAAAATGGGGCGCATTCATGCTAAACCCACACATCTCACGCCGTTTCCAATGCCCCAGCTCTGTGCTCCTTCCATTGCAAGATACGGCTTTACAAGCATGGATCTATCCACAGTAGCCCACGTCACCAACCACCACTAGACTGCAGTTGATGTTGACCAATCGAACCAATTGTTGTTTGCTGGTTACACGGATCAGAGGAGACTCTAAGGTAATTAGTGGTGGAGCTTGGGAAGGAAGTTGAAAGTTAACTAAAGTTATCTAAGTTGATGAAAAGTACAAATGTGTGGAGTGGTACTTAGCTTTAGTCTAGTTGTGGTCTGGAGGTGTCCAAAATAATTTCGAATAAGCGAAGGCTCGTACTTCGTGTGGAGATTACCAATTCACGAGTTCGGTACTTGAAGATTGCGTAGCGAAATCGCAAAGGCCCAAAAAACTTATTTAGTTGAGTTGTCGTAATCGACAAATGCAAAAAATAATCTACGTAGATTCAGATGAACTTTGGGTGTCTGCTTCTTTTCTTGTCTTCTCTCTCTACTCTTAATTTATTTTATTTTTTTCATGTCTGTTGTCTCTCTCTGTATGGGTCTCCATTCTGGTTCTCTGTAGTCGCTCTCTGTCCGGCCTTATACAACCCCGAATTAGTGACTATGTTTCCTGGATGTCGATATGTACTTAAACTACGTACCTCTGCTAATTCTAACCAATAGGAAAGAAAAGCATGATTTCGCGCCAAACTATGTAAGATTTTCTGAGCTGGGCGTCATCTTATAGAACGTATTCGCAGCGCTCTAACAGACAGCTATTGCGCAATGGTTTACTTTATAACATACACACATATATATTATGAAATATATATACAAAATTTCTTTCCACAAGTGAAAATAACGTTAATGATAATACACAACACATCATATTCAAGCAAGGTGTGTTTTAAAAAATACAAACATGAGACTCTATTCACACAAGGGCCTAACACAGCACAACCATGGGATTCTATCAACGCTAAGGACGTGACGGCTTTCATTACTGTGTGCTTTCACAAAATGTAGTAGTTACCTTCATAATCGTTTTATTTGACTAACAACGTGGAGACTCGAGCAGGTTGTGCCTTAGTCGTCTCTATTTGATATCCTTATATAATTGGAAGATGTTGCTAAGTGAATCTATGCATGTATATGAATAACCT
>NC_134809.1:22535964-22553464 GCF_046742065.1 Oratosquilla oratoria | reverse complement strand
CCAAGGGTCTAAAGGTATCCACTTTCTCCAGCCTCTCTCTCTTAATACTCACTTCCAATTTGCTGCCATTCTCTCCCTTTGTACATCTCATCACCTTACTTTTACCCATATTTACCTTCAACTTCCTATATATGTAAATAACTTTCTTGTGGAAACCCCACGGAAACATTCGATGTATATAAGTGTTGGTGTAACTATACCACGTTTCTTATTTCTGTATTTATATTATCTTCTATTTATTTTCTTTGTATTCTGCAGATATCTTAATACACAAAAAAGTTTAGTTTTATATTCATTTGATTTCCTGTGGTTTTTGTAAATTCTATATATACATAGATATGTATGTACACACGTGCACAAACAAACACACACACACACCCACTCACACACACACACACACACACACACACACACACACACACACACACACACACACACACACACACACACACACACACACACACACACACACACACACACACACACACACACACACACACACACACACACACACACACACACACACACACACACACACACACACACACACACACACACACACACACACACACACACACACACACACACACACACACACACACACACACACACACACACACACACACACACACACACGACAGCCGAAGTGACAACGAAGATTGGAACTCCGGAAAAAACAAAAATTTTCGTGGATCTCAACGACGAGGGAGTACTTGTGTTGTATCAGTAGGGAAGAGGAAAGCTCGTGGTGTAGCGGGAAGGTTAAGAAAAAGGAGAAGGAGAGGGATTACTGAGGAACATGGAAGAAAATGAGGAAGGGGACGAACGGGCCCCGGAAATCAGAAGGAATGTCAACAAAAGGTGCCCAGATGACAGAGGTGAAATCTAAGAAATTAGTAAAAATGTAAAAATTAGAAATGTAGAAAAGAGCAGCGCAACGGAAGGTGACGATAATTATTTCCATGGACTTAATGAGGGAGGAGATGACAACCTCCCTCGATTAGCAAGTCTAGAGGAAAAACTAACAAAAATGAGCGAACAATGTGAGGTTAGGTTCAGTCAACTTGCACTGATTACACAAAGAGTTGATAAATTGAAAGAACTAAAGAAGGAGAACCAAAACCTAAACAAATAGAAAAATAAAAAATACATTTAAAAGAAGCAAAGGACGAGAATGAGGAATTAAAGAATGATGATAAAGAGAATAAAAAGTCCATAGAAAAAGATGTAAGTAATTGGAAAAAGGTTCAGGAAAATAGCAAAATTGAATTTAGAGATATAGTGAAACAACAGATGAAGGAACATACTAAGGACACAGTTATTAAAGTGATGAGAGAAGGAGAATATAGTAAGAGACTTAGCAGATAAAAAGAAATGTATAATTATGTTAGGAATGGAAGAGAAACATAATCCAAATAGGACTACAAGAATAAGAGAGCAAAAAGAAAGAGTGAACAGGGTACTAAGAATATTTCAAGAAGGTGAACAGGAAATAGGGAAAGAAATTGAAGAAATATATAGACTTGGGATATACAGTGTAGACAAGACCAGACTAATTAAGATTAAATTCAGGTCACAAACGACAGCAGTGAATGTCTTATCAAAACAGGAAAACTTGTAGAAAGTGATCAGTACAAACAGGTATGGATAAAAAGAGATATGAATAAAGAGGAAAGAGAGGAAGAGAAAGTAAAAGGAATCGAAGCTAGGGGAAAAACGAGAACAGAACAGAGTCAGACAAAGAGAAATTCTATTGGAGAGTAGTGGATATGAAAGTGAAGAAATGGTTCATAGGAGAGAAAAACAGAAGAAAACAGAAAACAGGACGGAGGTAGCAGAATATTAAAAGTGTCCTTCACAAATATAGATGGATTAATAACAGGCTTGAATGAACTGAATGATTACCTGATGGAAAAGGAACCTGACATAATGAGAATTGTGGAGACAAAATTAAAAGGTCCATTACCACCCAACAGTGTAGGATATGGTGCATATAATCATTGGATTAGAAACAGAGAAGTAAAACAAGGTGGTGGAGTTATGTTCCTGACTAAGAAGGATATAAATGTGAGGAATGTTACATATGGAAAGAATAGAGTGGAAATGTTCATGATGGAAATAGAGGACAGGGACAAGAACAACAGAATGTTTGTGGTAAATTATGTGCCTCCTAAAACGACTTCGTGGGAAGAGAGAGAACACAAGAATATGTTAGAAGACACAAGGATAACACTAAATAAGATAATGGTTGATGGAGGAAGAATAATTATAATGGGTGACTTTAATTGTAAAGAAATCTGCTGGGAAGAAACGACAGTGAAGGGTGGAGATGACCTATGGGGAAATGTACTGGGAAAGGACATACAAAGAGGAAACAACAATAGAAAAGAAATGGAAAATTTTGACAACAATTTATAAGGAAGGAGTGGAAAAGTATGTCCCAACACAAAAAGAAGAAAAAGGATATGTAAAATTTTGGTACAACAAAAGATGTAGAGAGTTAAAACATAAAAGGGATAAAGCTTGGATAAAATGGAGGAAAGATAAAAGATCCGAAAAATGGTAAAATATATACTGATTATAGAAATGAATATGTACAAGTGCGCAGAGAAGAAAAGAGAAAACACGAAAAGGATGTCATAGAAAAATGTAAAGATCAACCAAAACTATCTTATAGATTTGTAAACAACAAACTGAAAAACAAACAAGAATTAGAGAAACTACGACAAGGAGGAATAGAATACACAGAGGAAATAGAAATGGCAGAAATTATGAACAAGCATCTTAAATCAGTGATTACGAGGGAGAACTGAGAGATGACAAGTGGGAGGGGAAAGTCCCCCTATGAAAGAAATAGAAATAACAAAGAATGAAATAATGAATCATTTGAGTAATCTCGATGTCAGAAAATCGCATGGTCCAGATGAAATGTCAAACTAGATTTTGAGAGAATGCAGGGACGAACTAACAAAATACATAGTCTAATAAGCAGTTCATTGAAGGAAGGAAAAGTTCCAGAAGATTGGAAAAGAGCAAACATCGACCTGACCAAGGTGTTCCCGCCAGATTGAACCATATGTGTTGGTCAGGTTGACTGAGGTAAAGTCATCTCCCCCCCCCCATCCGCATTGTATTTTCTCCCCCCTCCCCCCTACGGTTGCTACCTGATACTTACATTTAAACACAACTCTGTATCTCTTTCATTTAGTCTGAAGATGTAATATACGAAAGTACTTACTGTCTATAAGTTTCCCTTCTCCTGTAGTTATTTTGCATATAGATATATACATATATATATATATATACATATATATATATATACACATATATATATGTATATATATACATATATATATATATATATATATATATATATGCTTATATATATGTATATATATATATACATATATATATATGTATATATATACGTATATATATACGTATATATATACACACATATATATATATATATATATATATACATATATACATATATATATATATATATATGTATATATATTCATATATATATATTTGTATATAGGCATATATATGTATACATATATATATATATGTATATATATATATATATATATATATATATATATATATATATATTGTTTTAAACTATGACAAATGTAACTGAAGGCGGAGAAAGTATACGAGGAATTATAATAACCATACGAATGAAAATAGTATTGTCTATAAAATACCTTGTAAAAATTGCCCATCCTCATATTTTGGGGAAACAGGTCGTGGATTAGAAAAAAGGTTATATGAACACAAAAATGATGTAAGAACCCACAGGCTTTCTCATTTTATAGTAAGACACATGACCACCTTCTGAACTGAGACAATACAATTATGATAAATAAAGAAATTAAGAAAAACAATAGAAGCAGCCTATATTAATACTAATAATAATATCAACCATAGAGATGGTTTTATATGCTTAGCAAAAGCTACAAGTTTATTGGTAGTTGATGAAAACAAACGGACAAATGTTCCGAGCACGACGACCTTTCCTAGGCACCCTGAGAGGTGATATGCCTGTGTATAAGATGTCCATGTTGCACTTTTGTGTTATGCTTTGTGATCAAGACCCTAAGGGTCGAAATGTTAAGGCAGTAAAATTCTCCCATTATTCCTCGTATACTTTCTCCGCCTTCAGTTACATATATATATATATAAATATATATATATACATATATATATATATGTATACATATATTTATATATATATATATATATACATATATTCATATATACATATACATATATATATGTATATATATATATATATATATAAAATTTTCTATAAAACGTTTCCGTCTATTTTCCCGAAAATATCATTTCTATAAAACATTTCCGTCTATTTTCCTGAAAAAATCTCATCAGTCTTTAAGGCATTTTTTCTAACATCCCTTCGACAAACATTTCACGTCGACACGTTTATATGTCAAACATTCCCACGGTCAAACATCACTTCAAACAAGTTTGAGAAACATGTTTAACAAACGGTTTGTCAAACATTTCCACGGTTAAACATCACTTTAAACATGTTTGACAAACACGTTTGACAACCATTCACACGGTCAAGCATCACTACAAACACGTTTGATAAACCGTTTGACAACCATTCATACGGTCAAACGTCACTTCAAACAAACAGTTTGTCACACATTCTCATCACTTCAAACACGTTTGACAAATGGTTTGTCAAACATTCCAACGGTCAAACATCACATCAAACATGTTTGACAAACCGTTTGTCAAACATTCCCACGGTCAAATATCACTTCAAACACGTTTAACAAACATGTTTTGCAACCAATCACACGGTTAAACATCACATCAAACATGTTTTACAAACCGTTTGTCAAACATTCCCCCGGTCAAACATCACTTCAAAGACGTTTGACAAACATGTTTGACAACCATTCCCACGGTCAAACGTCACTTCAAAGACGTTTGACAAACATGTTTGACAACCATTCCCACGGTCAAACGTCACTTCAAAGACGTTTGACAAACATGTTTAACAACCATTCCTACGGTCAAACGTCACTTCAAACACGTTTGTTGAAAGTGTTTGTCGAACGTGTTTGACAAACCGTTTGACAAACAGTTTGAGTGTGTGAATGGTTCTTCGACATGTCGATTTGTACACAAACATCTCACATCGATACGTTTAGAGGACACGTTTAGTCAAACGGTTTGTCAAACACGTTCGACAAAGACGTTCAACAAAAGGTTTGAAGTGACGTTTGACCGTGTGAATGGTTGTCAAACATGTTTGTCAAAGATGTGAGCGAAGCGAGCAAGCGCCGTAGGCCAAGCAACCCGGCGTAGCCGGGTGCGGCGAGGCCGCTGCTTGTATATATATATATATATATATATATATATATATATATATATATATATATATATATATATATATATATATATACATATACATACATATACCAAGGCTTTTTCCCCCCTTACCAGGGGGGTAGCCAAAAAGGACAAGGCACAAAAACATTCCCACCCATTTCATCCCCGAAAACACTCCACACCCCTCCACCCTCCCTCCCATCTTAGCACCTCCTAGATGACGGGTCATCCCTGCACCCTGTCCACTGCCCTGGGTCAGAAGCAGTGTCGCAGGACACAGCACATCCACAGCAAGGCCGCTTCATTAAATCGGCGACCCCCCCTCTCCGTCCCCCCATATAAAGGGGAGGACGGGGAGAAATCCCTTCGGGCTGCGTCAAAATTTTTGCTCACACACACTACCTCACCCCCATTCCCCCGTCCAATCCACCTCATGCATCACAACATTTTCTATATACAACCATTCTCCATTCACCCCTGTCTTCTGTCCTCTCCCGTCCTTCCTCAACCGACATTCTCCTCTTCCCCAAAGCCCCCTTCACCCCATCCATCCATCTCATCCTAGGACGTCCCCTCATGTTCACTCCCTCCACATCTGCCTTCCATACCTCCTTTACTAGTCTTTCTTCACTCATTCTTTCCATGTGTCCAAACCATCCTAATACTCTTTCATCCACCCTATCTCCCAGCTCCCTTTCCACATATATATATATATATATATATATATGTATATATATATATATATATATATATATATATATATATACACACACACACAATTGGTCAATTTTCAGAACTTTCATCTTAAAAATTTGTGATGAAGTTACTGTCACCTAAAAATATTTGAGGCATTAATTTCTTAACATGTTTTCAACATTTCACTCTGTTTCTATCAGATATCACACTTTTAAGTCGCATTTTATGGGCATCATCTATAAAAACATGTAAACTATCCCCCAATCTTGGCATATTTGATAGTCACTCAGTTAATCATAAGCAAATCAAAATAGAGACATTATGATAAGAATAGCTTCGCACATCAAGGGATATTAGATAAATATTAATAAGTATTTTAGTGCCGAATTTAATTTCACTCTTGCATTTCTATTACGACTTGCAGAAATATTTTGACTTATGATACTAAGTGTGTTTTTCTATAGACTAGCAATGCCTTGATTTAACAAATATTCATGTATATTCTGCCATAGATTAACGTCTCCTTGGTTACAGTGCCTGTTGGATTGCGTGTCATCACTTGACAGTAGTTTCGCTGCTATCAGGTCAGATCACCCAGCTGGAAACTCTGAGACGATTTACATATGGCGATCAAACTATTGTTAGTTGTGGCGCCGAACATGCCACTACATCAAAAGTGTATTCACACACTGTACCACAAACAGATGTATGTGCCCATCAATCAGGGAGAGTATTGTTATATGTTAATTTTATCACGTGAGTCCGACATGTAAATGTTTTGTTCAGAATACCAAGGTCAGACGATGAAGTGCTAGGTACCGTATAAATTCAGGGTAGGATAGAGAAGAGTCACACTCGATTCAGGGATTGGTTCTCTCCCTGTGGCCGGCCGCAACAGATACTAACCCTGTTCTTCACCTGCCAAGTCAACTTTGATCTCCGAGAGAGGCATCAGGAGTTGCTCAGCTGACCAACTTATTTTCTGAAGAAATCACCGCCGTTCTCGAACGAAGAGGTTAGCATTAACGGTAGTTTGGATAAATCAGGTTTCACAAGTATCACGGGTACTTGTTGTGCACCAAACGAATAGGTAAGTTTAGAGGGTAAGCACTAGTAGTGGGGGTAGTTAGATATTCTT
Source organism: Oratosquilla oratoria (assembly GCF_046742065.1). Classification (NCBI taxonomy): domain Eukaryota; kingdom Metazoa; phylum Arthropoda; class Malacostraca; order Stomatopoda; family Squillidae; genus Oratosquilla; species Oratosquilla oratoria. The sequence goes on along the minus strand of NC_134809.1, from coordinate 22,546,254 downwards.
ACCTCCACACTATGAACTTTCTAGTCGATAACTAACTGTCTATGCTTCTTCTTCATTGTTGTCCAGCTCACAGAAAATTATTTAGTATTCCTTTATAAGCATTCACTTCCTGAAACACATATGAGCTGAAAATATGGTGAAACAATAAATATTGGTGAGTACGTATCTACTATATTTCGAAACTAAAGTGGTTGGCATCCATAACATCCTCCAGTGCGCCATAAACAACCGCGAGGAAACGGTGATCATTCATGCCGACTCCTTGGCCGTTCTGCAGCAGTTCAACAAATGCTGCACTCACATAACGCTGCCCTCATCACGACCACATTAAGTCTTATTCAGTGCTTGACAACTTCCGGAAAATTTGTTAGACTCAAATAAATTCCTATCTACGTGGGAATACAGGGGAACAAGGAAGCAGAAACAGTGGCACAAGCAACTTCAGTCTTTCCAGGTACCAACCATCACGCACAACTGCACCACCTGGAGCTCGAGGCTTCCAGAAACTAGGTTGCCTGGTATGCTCGGACCGCGGGGTAGCAAATCCTCGGCTGGGCTACTGTAACAGGTACGGGTTACGGGAGGATTCCGCCACTAAGGAGTGCGGCCACTGTGGTCAATCCATTCGTCCACTGTCCTGTTACTAAAAGCCTGAGGTAGGCCGTTTTGCAGTTCGGAGAGCCCCAACTTGACCTTAGTGGCGAGGCCAGTGCAACACAACTCCTCTGGACAGTGAAGGAACGCATCAATGAACTGTGATGCGAGTTGCTCCACCACCACAACAGATCACGGACCACAGCGTGGTCATAGCTTTATAAAACAGCAGTGAGCTTCGCCATGACTCGCAATCCCAATATTACCCTTATCATTATATGAATTTTTCATACTATAGAGAATTCCTGAGTGGGATCGAAGTATATACGCATTTTTTCATATTTCTTTATTGTTTCTTCACATTTTGGGACTTCTCTGAATGTACCCCAGTGTACATGTTGTTCACAAAATAGATGAGCTCGTTGAACCAGATCCAAATTAAGTTTCGATCACCAATCAAATAATTCATATGCTTCATTTCTCAGTTCCATATCCCCTCCAATGGAGGTAAGACCAGATATATTTAATAGGTGACTACTTGATCCTTACTATGTTTATTGAAATGCTTCTTATAATACTTTCCACAAAAGTGACGCGCTGTCCTCTCTTCACCCCTAAGACTCAATTCCAAAGACTCAACAACCATGGTGGTTTAATAAGTGACTATTTGATCCTGATTATGTTTATTGAAATGCTCCTTATAATTCTTTCCACAAAAGTGACGCTCTGTCCTCTCTTCACCCCTAAGACTCAGCCCCAAAGACTCAACAACCATGGTGGTCCAAGTGCTTCGAATTTTGACCATAATCTTGGTAAGAACAAGAGAGTCTTGGTCTCTTCCTATTCTGTATATGGTCTCTATATTCAAGTTAATATAAATGATATAAAGGTATAATGAATTCATCCATGTGAATACGAACTGTTGTAACAAAGCCATCAACTCTTTCAGGTCACGTGCGCTTGCCTCGAGGCCAGAGTAAGAACATTTCCATTGCCATGAGTTATAAGTAAAATGAATATGATGTTGCATATGCACAATATTCTTTTGTATTTTCTATTGAGCAAGTGAGACGTAAACGAGGTTTTAATCATTACAGAGGAATATAAAAAGGCGCCCAAGAACCAAAGGAATCAAGGCAGCTGAGGGTGACGATTGGAGTTATCAAGGAGATACAGGTCAGTGGGTCATTAACATGGATGTATGAAACAATCTGGAGGTTCCTCTGTCGTAAAAAGGCTTCCATTCATGAGTGTATATAGTACTGGTTTTAAAAGCTAAATATTGCGTCACTGCAGGACCCGATACATGGGCGGACAACTATCCACCCTGCGGAGGACCTCTCCAGACGCCCATCGACCTCCCGGCAGCCGATGACTTGACTCCGGTCGGTCCGGAACCTCTGGTACTCAAGGGATACGACAAGAAAGCAAGGGGGCAATACCTCATCCACGATGGATGGTCAGGTACGCTTCAAACTAAAGTAATCAGTTATTAGTAAGCATCAATATGATGAGAGATCTACATGATCAAATGACTGTACACATTTTCACATAATTTGCATACAAACACCTATACAATTAGATATCGGGATATATGAACATCTTGATGTCGGTGTATATTAGGATACAAAATACAGTACTGAATGTATTCCAGCCAAGTTGGAAGGAACGTACAAGAAGCCACCAACAATGTCAGGGGGTCTTCTGGATGACACATACACGTTTTTGCAGCTTCACTTCCATTGGGGAGAGTCAGATGACTTAGGATCCGAACACACCGTCGCCGGCGAAGCGTAAGTTACTCGAAAAAGAATCTTAATAAAGAAAAACGTTGTCCAAATGTTATTTCTGGCTGCAAACAACAAATGCGTGTTTTTTCTGTTTGAACAGGTCTCCCCTTGAGATCCACTTTGTTCACGTGAGTGACGCTGGTGCACTCGCTGTCTTGGGTGTCATGACTTACATCGATGTGGAAAACCCAAGAGAGAGCGTCCTCTTTCCTCTGTGGAACTGTTTCGCGGGAATGGAGATGGTTCGATTTTCCATTAGTTGATGTAACATAACTGATATCTTGTCGCATTTTCTCACTGATATAATTTGTATTGAAACATTATACGTCAATGACTTAACGATTATTTTTTTGGTCTTTTGCGTAGAAAGGGGACGAGTGCCCGCTGAAGAAGAATAAAGGTATTGTGATAGACAGCCTCCTCCCATCGGACACAAGCAGGTTTTACAGGTACAAAAGTCTCCTTTGAATGTTGGTCGCTTTCTCTTCATATAAGTGAATCAGTGATTGAGTGAAATGCGTTATAACTCAATGGTGAGGCCCACCCAACTCAGAAGTAACTCTATCGTTGACAGGTACCTGGGGTCTACGACCACACCGCCCTGCTTGGCCAACGTCACGTGGACAGTCTTCGAAGATAAACTGCCAATCAGCGCTGCTGATGTGAGTACTAAACCTGCATCTTTTTTCTTCCCAATATATAAGCTGACAAAGGTTTTAATGGGTGCTGATTTTCCATCTCCTAATCTTCAGGTTGAGCTCCTACGCACTTGGGTAGGCAACGATGGTAACCTCCTTCTCAATAACTACCGACCTATTCAAGACACGGAGGACAGGGAAATTCTCCTCGTTACACAGTGAGCAGAGAACAATTGCACTGAAAGTATAGGTCTCTTTCCCACTAATCGCACCCACATTTGTATGCAAACACTCGTATTGTATATATAGAATGATCACTGATAGAATGAAACAAAATGTTGAATATATATAAACGTTCTCCTATGTCTTCTTTTGACTAGGTCTGTACTCTATATCTCTTACTGAAATCAAAGAAGTATTCAAAGTGTAAATAAACTTTATCTCCAAAGAACGTTTCTTATTTGGTAATGATAAGTCAACCTTTCTAAAACGAAAGAGAAAGGAAATAGAAGTAACAGGAAAATACGATAAAAGCTACCCTTAGTGTTCTATATCAGGAATATAACCAGGGTACAGATATGTTTCTGAGATTTTGGTAATTCTGTTACTTTTTAAAACACGTAAAGGTAGATAGCAGAGGAATGGTATTATATTTCGAAAGATAAAGAAGAAAAAGAAACATGAAAAAGTAGAAAACAAACTATTTACATTGCAAGAGTTGCGTTCTTGATATATATATGTGTATATGTGTGTATATATATACATATATATATATACATATATATGTATATATATATATACATATATATATGTATATGTATATATATATATATACATATATATATATATACATATATACACTGCGACAAGTGAAGGGGTGATTTTAACATATCCTGCCCAGCAAGGTTGTAACAAATTACAGAACTCCCCTCCTGGTGACGACGTAGGAAGAACGATATCTTTATTGTGCGAAGCTGAATGGATGTAGGCCCGTTCTTAGGGAGTGCCGAAACAGTAGTGGAGGATATGTATATTTTCAGAGAGCAGATACGCAGGCTTGACGTTGTCTATGGAAATGAAGTCGGAGATGCCACGGCTGTCGATGGTTAAGTTCTTGGGTGTCCTCTTGATGACTTGGTACCGGCCATCGTAAAGTTGTTGAAGAGGCTTCTTCACTCCTTCCACTTGTACGAAGACATGTGTTCATCTATCGAGGTCTTGGCGAAGGCAAGGTACGTGGTGGTAATCTTCTTCCATTTCTAAAACGGGAATCTTTCCATCTTTTTCCCATTCCACTTTGAAATTGGTATCAGTTGCTAACTGATGAAGTTCATCTAGGAAAACACCAAAGGGACCGCAACTCTAATTCTGAAAGGTGAAAATATCATCAAAATATCCGAACCTGGGGTTATGTTCTTCTTCCGACGATAAACCTCCAGGTATGATTTGGTTCACATATGTTTGAATGGGAAAAAGAAAGATATATTTTCCTTTTTAGATACCTTAATCATGAGGAATGGGAATAGGATTGCCTTCACTGTTTTTAGAAAGAACACCCATTCAGGAAGTTACCTTCATTTCTTTAGTCATTCACCCAAATCATATTAAAAGGAGTGTAGCTTCGGGTCTTTTTCTCCGAGCTTTCAGGATCTGTAGCCCCCAATTTATAGACAACGAGTTAATTTTCATCAGGTTCCAATTAACAAAATTAGCTTACCCTCAGTGGTTTCTGGATAAATCCCTCAGGCAAGCTAGAACAAGCTTTTTCAATTCCCCTTCCACAAAGCCAAATGTGTTATAAAATTCCCTTGGTATTCCCTTCTCAGAGTCCATTAGCCACATATTCAGGTCTTTATTTGGTTCCGACTGTGGTGTTAGTTGTGATCTACAAATGTGTTACAATACTGGTGCCATCGCACATAACCAGGAAACGACCATCACACAGCCGCCGCCAATGTGTAGTCGTGGGCTAGGGGCTTCCAACTGACCTAGCCTGCCCCCGTTACACACAGTGCCATCGCCAGTTGGACTTAGGAGGGTCGGAGGAAAGCTGAGTTCGAAAGAGGGAGATGGTACGAAGCCATTCGCCAGGGAATTTGTTTAAGGTGGACAGCATCTCGCGTCATTGAAGTCCACACACTTGGCCAGCAGAGTGTCCTCCGCGGCTCTCTGAGGAGATGAGACAGGCGGCCTTCACGCTGCTAGTTGCATCGAGCTGCCGGGATCTTGGTCTATTAAGGTCCGCCTTTGAGTAGCGCCGGCCTGACTGGCGCTGCCCTCTTCCGCCAGGCTGCGAATTCGCTGCCTGCCGTTGGGGTCTTCACGTGTGTCCATTGGCACCAGGGATCAAAAGAACGTTTTTATCGATGCGTCCCTTCTTTAAATACTCTTCGCTGCATATTCTAAGAGGGGGTTATCATTGGGTTTATCATTGGGTTTTACCTTAGGGCTCTTAGAATATGCAGCGAAGAGTATTTAAAGAAGAAATTAAATACATAACCGCTGCATTCAGGAACCTAAGGTACCCAGAGGGCATGTTAGGGACGTCACTACGGAAAGCCATTAAAATCAGACAGAGGAAAGAAAGTGAAGAAAGGACAGATTTACGATACGTTGTGGTTCCTAACTCTGGCCTCTCTCACATGCTTTCCAAAACGTTGGGACAGACAGGACTCATCATAGTAAATGACACAGGGAAGAAAATAGGACACTTGACCACAAACACAACCAAGACGAACCGTGGCAATAGCATCGTATACAAAATTCCCTGCAAAGGATGCGACTGTGCATACTACGGAGAGGCATACAGAGAACTTAACAACAGACTCAGGGAACACAAAGCGGACAATAGACACCACCGAGAAACAAACGCTCTGGTTAACCACATAGACACAGAGGGACACCTACCAAACTGGGAGGGATTATTATTATTATTATTATTATTATTATTATTATTATTATTATTATTATTATTATTATTATTATTATTATTATTATTATTATTATTATTATTATTATTATTATTATTATTATTATTATTATTATTATTATTATTGTTATTATTGTTATTATTGTTATTATTATTATTATTATTATTTTTATTATTATTATTATTATTATTATTATTATTATTATTATTATTATTATTATTATTATTATTATTATTATTATTATTATTATTATTATTATTATTATTATTATCATTATTATTATTATTATTATTATTATTATTATTATTATTATTATTATTATTATTATTATTATTATTATTATTATTATTATTATTATTATTATTATTATTATTATTGTTGTTATTATTATCATTATTATTATCATTATCATTATTATTATTATTATTATTATTATTATTATTATTATCATTATTATTATTATTATTATTATTATTATTATTATTATTATTATTATTATTATTATTATTATTATTATTATTATTATTATTATTATTATTATTATTATTATCATTATTATTATTATCATTATCATTATTATTATTATTATTATTATTATTATTATTATTATTATTATTATTATTATTATTATTATTATTATTATTATTATTATTATTATTATTATTATTATTATTATTATTATTATTATCATTATTATTATTATTATTATTATTATTATTATTATTATTATTATTATTATTATTATTATTACTATTATTATTATTATTATTATTATCATTATTATTGTTATTATATTTTTTAATATTTAAATTTTTATTATCATCATCATTATTATTATTGTTTTTATTACTGAATATTTAAATTTTCATTTATTATCATTGTTATTATTATCATTATTTTTGTTACAATTACTATCAATATTTTCTTTGTTATTATTAGTGTTGTCATCATATTTACTTGTTAGTTTTTATTGTTATTAATATTAAATATTTAAGTTTTCATTTTTATTATCATTGTTATTATCATTATTATTGTTACAATTACTATTAATGTTTTCTTTGTTATTATTAGTGTTGTCATCATAATTACTTGTTAAACTTTATTACGAATATGTAATGTTCACACTTGTCACCAACTATGGTAACACGGGGAGGTAGTGAGGTCCACCCCATGTACTGTATAAGATGCCAACAGCCTGTTTGTACACCGTTCCTTTGAAAAAGCATACCTGCGACTCTAGTCAGGAATAAACTCAAGACTAAGACTCCTGTGTTTCCTACTCCGCTTACGTCATATATTTATATACATATACATATATATATATATATATATATATATATATATATATATATATATATATATATACATATACATATATATATACATATATATATACATATACATATATATATATGAGAGAGAATGTGGGTGGGCAAGGGCAAACGAAGACGTGTTGGGAATAGAGTTTATTGCCCTAACGTCGCAAACAACTTGGTCTTCTTCAGAGGACGTGCATGTTCTCTGAAGAAGACAAAGTTAGTCGCAACATTAAGGCAATAAACTCTATTTCCAACACATCTTCGTTTGCCCTTCCCCACATTTCTCTCTCATTTGTCTTAATTAGTTTTTAATATATATATATATATATATATATATATATATATATATATATATATATATATATATATGTATATATATATATATATATATATATATATATATATAGATATATATATATATATATATATATTTGTGTGTGTGTGTGTATGTGTGTGTGTGTGTGTGTGTGTGTGTGTGTGTGTGTGTGTGTGTGTGTGTGTGTGTGTGTGTGTGTGTGTGTGTGTGTGTGTGTGTGTGTGTGTGTGTGTGTGTGTGTGTGTGTGTGTGTGTGTGTGTGTGTGTGTGTGTGTGTGTGTGTGTGTGTGTGTGTGTGTGTGTGTGTGTGTGTGTGTGTGTGTGTGTGTGTGTGTGTGTGTGTGTGTGTTTCCAAGTGATTACCCAGATGCCGTTGGATGTTTGGCAGGCTGAGCCCAATTAGATATAATCTTTTTGTGCCGAGTTCCGAGCCGAGAGGTCTTACACATGTGGACAATAACGAGACCTTGGAAGCCATATTTCCGCATCTTTCCGCGATATCATCTTTACTGGCTTTTTTGTACCGTCTAGCATACCCTTTTCCTGTAGATATCTTGGGTTACTACATACATAATAGATCTGTTTGTGTGTGTGTGTTTGTGTGTGTGTGTGTGTATTTGTATGTGTGTGTGTGTTTGTGTGTGTGTGTGTGTGTGTGTGTGTGTGTGTGTGTGTGTGTGTGTGTGTGTGTGTGTGTGTGTGTGTGTGTGTGTGTGTGTGTGTGTGTGTGTGTGTGTGTGTGTGTGTGTGTGTGTGTGTGTGTGTGTGTGTGTGTGTGTGTGTGTGTGTGTGTGTGTGTGTGTGTGTGTGTGTGAGAGAGGTTCACCATGGTCTTGGATCACGTGTTGGATTCGTGATACTCGTGATAGACAGCTATTTCCCTCCCGGAAGAGAGCTTAGGTCTCATATATTACCGATCTATGGGTAATGCTGTGACCTTACACCCCCCCCCCCAAATGTGTGTGTGTATTTACCTAATTTACCTAGTTGTATTTTACGGGAAGGGGAGCTATGCTCGAGGCGTTCCGTCTTCATATCTCATTTTATCCAGACTGTTTTTTAAATTCGTGTATCGTTATTGCACACACCATATTCTCATCTAACTTGTTCCAAACGTCTATTATCCTGTGGGGAAAGCTGTTTTTTTAGGTCTCTTCTATAATTGTCTTTTTTTATTTTCCTTCCGTGTCCTCTTGTATCTCTACTATCCCATTTTATTAGATCCTTTCTATCAATAATTTCCATGCCTTTCATGATTCTATAAATAGTTATCAAGTCTCCTCTCTTTCTTCTTTGCTGCAATGTCTGTAGCTCAAGTTTTGCCAGCCTCTCTTCATATGATAGTTCTGAGAGTATTGGTGCCAATTTCGTAATTGCTCTTTATATTGTTTTAAGTTTTGTTATACATTTCTTTGTACCTGGTGACCACGTCGTCGCTGCATACTCCAATCTTGGTCTTATCAAGGTGACTAATATTATCTTCACTATTTCTTCGTCCAGGTATTTAAATGCCACTTTGATTGCTCTTATCAAATTATAAGCTCCTCCAAAAATTTTGTTTATATGTTTTTCAGGGGACATATTCATAATAATGACTCCCAGGTCCTTCTCATTTTCCATTTTTTTTTTATTTATTTATTCCTCTCCCAGTTTATATGATCCCATTATTCTTTTATTGCTTCTTCCAAATTCCATTATACTACACTTCTTAATATTGAATTCCATCTCTCACTTCCTACTCCATTACCATACTTTATTGAGATGACTCTGCAGCGACTCATACTTTTCTTCAGTGTTCACTTTTTTCAACAGTTTTGCATCGTCCGCAAATAAGCTCATATAACTTTCAATTTCTTTATCCATATTATTAATATATATAGCAAACATTATTGGGACCAAAAATGTTCCTTGTGGAACTTCACTAATCACTTCATCCTAATGAGAATGTTTGTCTCGTATCACCACTCTCATTTTTCTTTCATGCAAGAAGTCTTCCATCCACTTCAGATGTTTGCCCTGTATTCCTCCTGCAGTGTCTAATTTCTTTAGCAATTTCTTATGTGGCACTTTATCAAAAGCTTTTTTTTCAGGTCCAGAAATGAAAAATCAACCCATCCACCTCTTTCTTGCGTTATATCTATTAGTCTTGAATAGAAACACACCAAGTTTGTGATATATGATTTTCCTTGTCTAAATCCAAATTGCCTTGGATTTAGTACATTATTTTTTCTAAATGCTTTACCCATCTAATTTTGATAATTCTTTCACAAATTTTAGCTACCGTACTTGGTATAGAGACCGGTCTATAGTTAGTAGGGTCTTCCTTGTTTACCCCTTTATATATTGGAACTATATTTGTTCTTTTCCAATCTTCTGGAACTTTTCCTTCCTTCAATGAACTGCTTATTAGACTATGTATTTTGTCTGTTAGTTCGTTCCTGCATTATTTCAAAATACAGTTTGCCATTTCATCTGGATCATACGATTTTCCAACATCGAGATTACTCAAGTAATTCATTATTTCCTTCCATGTTACTTCTATCTCTTTCATCGGGGGGACTTTCTCTAACTACTCGACATCTCTAAGTTGTATTTTCTCCCTCGTAAACATTGATTTAAAATGCTTGTTTATGATTTTTGCCATTTCTATTTCCTGTGTATTCAATTCCTCCTTGTAGTTTCACTAATTCTTGTTTGTTTTTC
>NC_134809.1:22503464-22530964 GCF_046742065.1 Oratosquilla oratoria | reverse complement strand
AATCCTTTTTCGACCAAAACGTTATTTTCATCCACTAAGATGACAGTGACCTCCTTATATGCAGCTGTGTCAAGTAGCCTACATTCACCTTCCGGAAGTATTGTATCAAAAGGTCATATTTCCATCTACACCTGTGAAGGCGTTCTTTATAAGCGCGTCGTCAGAGGTGAGAGAATGCAGACATCCTGAGGAGACATCACCTCACTTGTCCATAAGCAGTTGGTAAGGGAGAATAAGTGTCCCATACTAGATTGGCAACAACCAATGCCTATTCTTGATTTATCCTCGCAAAGTACCATCGCTGCTACCAATGTTGTAAACGGGTGCTTCTTTTCCAACCAGAGGGCATCGATTGCATGTTAATGGCAGTACGTCATGATTTATTACGGATTCTAGTGTTTAGGTCCCCATTTAGGTATGATGGAATAACTTACCTGTGTCTTTACGTAAATTTAGATGTACTTTTTTCCAGGGACAACAGAAAGACTAACCGTCGAAGGGCACACTCTCCAAGAAAATCAGCATAAAGAGTTGACACCTTGTCCAACACTATCAGTCACGTTCGAGGTGCCTGCCCTTTTATTCCAATCAACTTACTAAACACTACAATGGTCCAGCTGGTCAAAATCCTCTTTGTTTTATCAGTAAGTGTTCCCGAGCTCTTTCTCCAAACAAGTATGTAGCAATCTCTACCATGCATATTATTTCTTAACATGTCATTGTCAATAGTTAAAAGTTAAAAGCAATGACAAAAACAACGAGTCTTCAGACTGAATGAAGTGATTTGTCATGGCAGAGTAATTTATTCTTCATGCAATTTGATATATATATCACTGTCCTTTCTACAGATGATGTGCGCATGCTTGGAGGCCAGACGAAGGGTAAGTCAATTCTGCATTATGATTATTTGTGATAAATATGGAGATATGCAGACAATAATGTAAACACATGATAAACAAAATGGTTAGAAACTCTGTTTTTGGATATTGTAGACCCAACCGAAAAGAAAGCCAAAGCCCAGGACAACCAAAGCATCCCAGGAGGACGACTGGAGCTTCCAGGGAAAAGACACAGGTAAGAAAACAACCCGTATGGCAATGACATTACATTGTCTTATGCTCAGCAAATATACAAGCTTAGAAGTAACAATGGATGAAATATTTAGTTCCTATTTAAAAAATGATGTGCACCTTCTAGGTCCCGAAACATGGGCGACCAACTATCCTGGCTGTGGAACATCCCTCCAGTCGCCCATCGATCTGCCGAGCCCCTCCGACTTGGATGTGATCGATTCGGAACCAATCAAGTTCGTGGGCTATGACAAGAAAGCCAAAGGACAATACTTATATCACGATGGATGGGCAGGTACATTTTAACAATATAAGCGATAGATATAGAAGGCGAGGTGTCTATCAAAAACAAGTTATCAGTCTTAATACATGTATATTTGAGTTTACATATTATGTATATACAGACTCTCACCTGATTTTCAATAACGTAAATGTTCTTCATCCAGCAAAACTTCTTGGTAACTACAAGAAGGCTCCGTCCATTTCTGGAGGACTCCTCGACGACACATACAAGTTCCTCCAGCTTCACTTCCACTGGTCAACAACAGACGAAGCTGGATCGGAGCACAACATAGGAGGCGAAGCGTAAGTTTGCTTTGGACAGCGAAGAATAGGGATGCACATCCACTTCACAACAAATAACTTGTATTTTAAGATTCTGACTTACTGACTCTTTTTTTTCTAGATCACCATTGGAAATTCACTTTGTTCACCAGAGCGACTCTGGAGCTTTGGCCGTCTTGGGGATCAAGACCTACATTGATGAGGAAAATGCAAGAGACAGTGTTCTGTTTCCCTTGTGGCCGTGTTTTGTTCGCATGGAAAAGGTTAGTTGATAACCTGTATTTATTTCACTTGAGATTTGATATAATTTTTGCAGTTTTTCATCACAAAAGCTGAGAAATATGTATAATGTATGATTTTCTTTCCCCTTACTGAATAGTTTGAAGACAAGTGTCCTCTGAAGAAAAAGTCTGCAATCGTCATCGAAGATCTTCTTCCCTCCAGCACCAGCAGGTTCTACAGGTACAGTTACTGATTAAGGCAGGTCTCTTTTATGTATCTATATTCAAATGAGGTTTAGCGTTGTTCCAACTCCCACAGTGGAATCATTCTCACAAGATCCAATTTATTGCTCATGTAGATACATGGGTTCGACGACTGTGCCGCCCTGTATAGCCAACGTGACGTGGACCGTCTTCGAGGAGAAACTCCCTATCTCTCGCATTGACGTAAGTACCCCAAGTTTTTCTCCGTTGTCAGGAAATCTGAGGACAATGCTGTAAGATTACTCTCAATCTGATAGTCTTCTTGAATAATGCTCTTGGTCTTTGCAGACTATGCTCCTTCGATCGTGGATCGGAAAGGATGGCATACCTCTGGTGACCAACAACCGGCCGATCCAAGACACTGGGGACAGGGAGATCCTTCTCGTCGAACAGTAATGAGATATTCAGCAACACTACAATATCTCTCCAACCATCCTGTTCCTGGCTTTATCTTGGAACTCAGACTCCTCGGCAAATTATGTTGAATTTGTGTTATTCTGTTGTGGCTGCCACCAGTTGCCTTTATTTAGCCAAGGTAACCCTCACCAGATTGCCTATCTATGGGAGTTCTCTTCTGTCAATAGGCTATTTGAACACACCACTACTATGTACATATTTTCTTTTTGTAATTTATTGTTTTGCCACAATGGCTTCCATGTATCTGTATGACCATAGTTTATGTATAAATAAAAAACAACAAGAACGACCATATCTTTACCCATTATCTCTTTTCCAAAAAATTCTATTATGAACTTTCTCAAATGACAAGCAATCTTATGATCCATAAAAAATTCTGAAACCAACAATACTTGCTTGGTCTTCAAAAACGTTATTTTTTAATACAGGAATATTTGGAAACAAATGCTTTTCATTTATGTCAAGACCTGCTAAGCAACATCGTCCAAATATATAAGGACAACAATTAGAGTGCACTAAGGCACAAACCATCCCGAGTCTCTACATACTTAGTTACATAAGGTGATTAGATGGTAGTTACTACATTTTGTAGATACGTAGATATGTGTATCTGATCATCTATCTATCTGTCTGTCTATCTATCTATCTATTTATCTATCTATCTTTCTATCTACTGTATTTATCTGAATATAGACTGTACTTATCTATCCATTTATTATTTTATGCTTTCTGCTTTGCTAGGAAGTTGGGTTCACCCATCACGAATCTTATTTTTAGTATCTAAAGTAGAGAATATCACGTTGAAAACAGTGCTCCATAAACAGTAAAGAAAATGATCTTGACCATAGCTTGCATGGTGAGGGCTGTGCGGAAGTCGAATATTTACTCCTCGCGGACGAAGAGTCATTCGCGTCCTACGCCCACTGCCCGGGTCAGGAGCAATGCAGCAAGGCACAGTACATCCACAGTAGGGACAGCAGCCTAATTTGCTTTACCCCTACCACTTTATCTATATGGTGCCCCTCCCTCTTTGTCCTTTCGTGCGAAAATAGTAAAGAACCGGATAAATCACTTTACACTTCGTCAGTTTGTTGTCCATTCACAGCAATTCTTCACTCACCCATTTCTTATCATCTCTCTTGCCTTCTCAACAGACAATCCACTTTTACTCAAGTCACTTTTCAACCCATCCATCTAATATTTCGTCAACCTCTGCCTTCCACATCCTTTTTACTACTCTCTCTATACTCATTCTTCCCATATGTCCAAATCACCCGAATATTCTCTCATCACCACTGTGTATCAGCTCCCTCTCCACTCCCGGTCTCTTCCTCACCTCCTCATTTTTCACTCTATCTATCTAAACACGTTACATGCCACGTGGGATATGTTCCGAAGGAAATCATACCTTTTCAGGACAGTCTGCCTCAAGTAATTGAAATGGAAGGTGTATGGACCCAGTACTGAAGAGATTGTATTACTCAAAAGACTTTTTTTATACAAAACTTCATTTTTATCCATTAAGAATCTACCGAGATAGATTCATAAATTTCACCCTCAATGATGGGAAATAGGGTCAGGACGCAGCAAGTACAATTGTATATTGATGTCACTAACATGTCACTGACCCTTAAACAGGGTGTTCATAACATTCAGTGAGAACTGATATTCATGTAGAGAATATATAACGCAGACGATTATATTACGTCCAATAGCATTATTTGTATGAATAGAGACACGGTCAACTCTCTTTCAGTGATAGTTCCCAAGTTATTTCATTCTGCTCCCGGGCTCTTTTTCATAAACAAGGCGGAAAGGCGGACTCAGGCAGCTCGCTCGGCTATTATTTTATAAAGAACATACCTATAAAATGCAACAACCCGTCTTCTACTCCTCTCCTACCCTCTTTTCTACCAGCTTCTTATTCATCAAATATCGGTTTATATGGGCTGCCGAGCGTATTAAGGGTTCATGTACTGGCCACGATCAAACGTTCAATCGTCGATTCCAATCCTACCATCGTCACTAATTTTTACAAATACTTTGTTTCCTAATAACAATAGGATTCGTTACCAAATTAAGGTCGGGAATATTTAACGCCTTGTAATATTGTGTTACCTCAAAATATGTAACCATCGACAAATGAAAATATAACATATGCAATCTTTTCATACTTAATCGCACATAACCCATTTTTTGCTTGGTAACGATATAGTAAAAAAAAAAAAAAAAAAAAAAAAAAAAAAAAAAAAAAAAAAAAAAAAAAAAAAAAAAAAAAAAAAAAAAAATACTTATGAAAATGGGGCGCATTCATGCTAAACCCACACATCTCACGCCGTTTCCAATGCCCCAGCTCTGTGCTCCTTCCATTGCAAAATACGGCTTTACAAGCATGGATCTATCCACAGTAGCCCACGTCACCAACCACCACTAGACTGCAGTTGATGTTGACCAATCGAACCAATTGTTGTTTGCTGGTGACACGGATCAGAGGAGACTCTAAGGTAATTAGTGGTGGAGCTTGGGAAGGAAGTTGAAAGTTAACTAAAGTTATCTAAGTTGATGAAAAGTACAAATGTGTGGAGTGGTACTTAGCTTTAGTCAAGTTGTGGTCTGGAGGTGTCCAAAATAATTTCGAATAAGCGAGGGCTCGTACTTCGTTTGGAGATTACCAATTCACGAGTTCGGTACTTGAAGATTGCGTAGCGAAATCGCAAAGGCCCAAAAAACTTATTTAGTTGAGTTGTCGTAATCAACAAATGCAGAAAATAATCTACGTAGATTCAGATAAACTGTGGGTTACCTCTTTTCTTGTCTTCATCTCTGCTGTCTCTCTCTGTATGGGTCCCCACTCTGGTTCTCTGTAGTCGATCTCTGTCCGGCCTTATACAGCCCCGAATTGGTGACTATGTTTCCTGGATTTCGATATGTACTTAAACTAGGTACTTCTGCTACTTCTAACCAATATGAAAGAAAAGCATGATTTCGCATCAAACTATGCAACGTTTTATGAGCTGGGCGTCATCTTATAGAACGTATTCGAAGCGCCCTAACAGACAGCTCTTGCGCAATGGTTTACTTTATAACATACACACATACATATTATGAAATATATATACAACATTTCTTTCCACAAGTGATAATAACAACATTAATGATAATACACAACACATCATATTCAAGCATGGCGTGTCTTAAAAAATACAAACATGAGACTTTATTCACGTAAGGGCCTAACACAGCACAACCATGGGATTCTATTAACGCTAAGGACGTGATGGCTTTCATTACTGTGTGCTTTCACAAAATGTAGTATTTACCTTCATAATCATTTCATTTGACTAACAACGTGGAGACTCGAGCAGGTTGTGCCTCAATCGTCTCTATTTGATATCCTTATACAATTGGAAAATGTTGCTAAGTGAATCTATGCATGTATATGAATAACCTCTTTTTCCAAACATTTCTGTTTTAAAACTATTTTCAGGATCATTGAAGCATTGCTGTTTTCAGAAATCTTTGTCGACCACAAGGGTGTTTGTCACATGAGAATATTCATAATGAAAATTATTTGGAAAAGAAATAATGACAAAAAATATAGTCTTTACTGTTTGATCTTTTATTCATATAAAAACTATGGTCATATAAATACATGGTAGTCATTGTAGCAAAAAAAATACTAATCACTTACAAAAAGAAAATATATATATAGTGGTGTGTTCAAATAGGCTAGTCGCAGAAGAGAAATATCATAGAAGGATTCGAACCCACTGCACTCGGCCATCCGTAGATTATCTTAACAGAGTGCAGTGGGTTCGAATCCTGCATGCAACTTTCATAAAAATTATCGGATTGATGTCGCTGCTATTAGTGAATTTCTCTCACATTTACATATATATATATATACAAAATCAATATTTTGAAATTATCCTCCAGATAATCTGTAAATACTTTTTGCATATTTATATCGTTCTATCATACTACTTTTTTGATCATTGACTTCCCTGTTTCTCTAGGTAGTCAAGTTAGATACCTTTCGCATTGATGCTTTCTAAAACCATTACAATGCTTCAGTAATGGGTTTAGTATTACTATTTTTTCTATCGAATCAAACATCTCCCCATAATCTACAAAAGCTAAACAAAGAGATATATAGTATTCTGTCATTTTCTCGATTTTGATTCATCGTCTGCAAATGAACTAGAGTCGAATATCAGTTTAAGAAGCCTGGCTGTTGTCTTGATTGGTTTCCACTTCAGTCCTTACCTAGTCTATATGTAAAGATCTTGGACAATTCTTTATATACATTTAATAACAAGCTCATTAGTCGATAGTTACTGAGGGTTTTCTGGTGTCCTTTCCTCTGAAGCAAAAAAGGTGGTCGATCGTCGTGGAAGAGTGAAGGAATGATCCAGACCCGTTCACTTAGAGCTCGTCGGAGGTTCACCCCGGGCCTGGCTTGATGTGCTTTGTGCCTCATTTGCAACACCCCGTCAACCGGCACATCGGTCTTGGTGATCTTGACAGGGACAAAGGTTGCAATCCCACATAAATGTTATTCATGGATGCCATGTTGATATGTCTACGATACACACACACACACATACATACATACATACATACATACATACATACATACATACATACATACATACATACATACATACATACATACATACCCTGTACATACATATATACATTCTCATTTCAGAAACAGCAGAAAAAATGCAAGATATGCTGTGTGACAAAGATAGCCTCTAAGGAGGTTTGAAGACGAATAAGAGTAAAGCCAAAGTAATCGTCAACTCGAAAATTCATAGTAAAGCAATTATGATCGGTGCTGAGAATGTCGAAGAAGTTGAGCAGTATGATTATCTAGATCAGATGCTGAAACTGACTAAATATAACGAAAGGCAAAAGAAAAGAAATATCACAATTATTGGAAAACGTTTGATGAATACTAGAGTATCGCGAGAGGCTATTTATATGCATGAAACGCAAAGTTTACAATCATCGAATATTTCCAGCTATGACTTAGCCGACGATGGAGGTCAAAAGGAGTCACTGGTGATGGCTGGGTTGGTGATCTCTTTCATTTGGAAAATCGCCATAAATGTATGCAAAGTATTTACCAAAATTATTACAAATAGATTAGATACTCTGCGTCTGGCCTACCGACACTTACGCTCACTTTCTTACTGTTCCACTTTGTGCATGAAGCCAGCCATGGTTTAGTATAGCATTTTCGTGAACCCCGTGGAGGTTCAATACTCAGACATGCTGGGTCGATTGGGTGCGGGGTGGTCACCCACTATATCTTATCATCTCTTGCCTGCACAACGAAGATTTTCATTCGCCTCTTCCTGCACGAAATACACCATCAAGACATACTCTGCCAATGGGTGCAACTGATGGAGATCAGTGGCGGTGTTCGAGGACAAGATGAAGTACTACCCAAGACGGAGGAGGGGATTGTTAAACAGAAGCTGCCTCAAACCATGAACGAAATAGCCTGGCGATAGCCAGAATAATATAAATAGTGGCACCGTACATGTAAGGGGGTCAAATACTTGCCGTATTTCTTCGTCTGTTTCAGCACATAACCTATATTTTGCTAACATCCGCAATTTATTTCCTTATTATACTTTCCTTGTGTGTATAATTGGCTCTATTCTGAGCCATATCTTTCTTACGTGATTTGTTTTTCTTCCTCGAATGTGCGTGTGCATATGTGTGTGTACATGTGTGTGTGTGTGTGTGTGTGTGTGTGTGTGTGTGTGTGTGTGTGTGTGTGTGTGTGTGTGTGTGTGCGTGTGTGTGTGTGTGCGTGCATGTGTGTGTGTGCGTGCATGTGTGTGTGTGTGTGTGTGTGTGTGTGTGTGTGTGTGTGTACATATGTGTGTGTATATACGTGTGTGAGTGTGTTTGTGTGTGTGTGCGTGTTTATGTGTGTATGTCTTTGTGCATGTGTAACAATAACAATAACAATAACGACGATAAACATAACGACGACGATAAAGATGACAAGTAAGATAACGATAACAACAATGTATTTGGTCACATGAAACGTCCGACATGCTAGGTCAGATGGTGATCTCACCTTAGTTCCAGACATCTGTTGGGTACACATCTGTTGGGTACACATATGCGAGCGACTTCGAGTACCAAATGGTTCCGGACTCTATTCACATCCGCAATAGTCCAATGTGTCTTTTGTGTCCAGCGACTATACAATAGTGCAGTCTCGTCAGTGTATAGACAACTGTACATGCTTTCATAAGAAATGAAGATTTGATCATCTGTTAGATTAAGTTATGAAGATAATTGAAAGGTTATGAAATATGAAATTCAGCTTTCGAAGACCTACATAACAAAATGGACACCATCAGCTCTTTTAGGGCGAGTGCGTGTATCAGGGATATGAGGGTCTAGTTTTGTCTCTGTGGGGGCCGTCTTTGTGGGTCTGGGGTTGTGGGGCTGATGGAGAAGTGGTGTATATTTCGTCTTGGACTTCATGTCTCTAGCCAACACAAACTTCGAAGGGTTAGGAGGTCATTGGAGAAAACCACGCAGTATTTGAGGCCTTGGTGGCGCTTTTGAGATGCGGAAGATAGTGTCGAGATACTTCTTCATATTTTGGACTTCTTGTTTTACGGTTTCTGTTTGGGAGTTGGATTCATCCACCATGAATCTGATTCGGATACTTTCTTCTCGGAAGTTGATGGGCTTTGACCTATAAGGAAGATGCTATATGGTCTTGATGACCATAGTTTGCTCATTTTGATGGATTTAGGGATGGGAAAGGGTGTGCGGGGGCCGAACAGTGCACACATATGCCTGCTGGACAGCGACGTTGTTCCTTCGTGGGTCCAAAGCGTGGCAGTGACGTGAGTGTGGGTATTGTATTGTATTTGACGTCAACAATCCCACTGCTCTTATACTCTTATGGACAATACCTCAGAATCTTGATGTTGGTTTCATTCGTGGGAAGTGGGTATACATTAAAGAATAGTATTTCTTAGTTATGGAAATGTTGATATGTTACTGCTAAAGGTGTATACGGTATATAAGCAATCATAGTATGGAAACGTGTTCCTTGTTGAGACGTATGGAGAGAAGATAGAGGAGAAGGGTGAGAGGGATAATGATTCTGTGTTCGAAAGGAGGTGGAGTAACCAGGGTTTCTGTGTTGGTGTTGTTCGTTATTTCAAGTATTGAGTGCAAGTTGAAGGACTGGAGAGTGAACGATAACTTGAGGTAATGGGGAACTCTTTATCCGAAAAAGGTATTTCGTTTATGTAAAATTACGAAGGAGGTCTAAAGGAAGCATCCGTTTTCTGCACACAAGCATTTCACCGAAGGACCGAGGAATTCACCAATACTGTGGCGCAGGTCAAGTAATCATATGGTAGGGATATTTTCCGAAAGCTATAATGAGGTAGAGGTGCTTGACATTCATCTAATAATTTTCATTTTGTATAATGATTTGGTAGAGATTCCAAATGAATCGTCTATTGGGTCCCTAACTTCTGTAAGATGATAATCTGAGGAGATGACAGGCTCGAAGAGAAAGTTTTGAGATATTTCAGGTGATGTATCGAAAAAAGGTGAGAGACGAGGATCATTCATATAAATCGAGTCTCTTCAACAACAGGGATGAGAGTGTCATTTTTTTTTAGCTGTACTATCGGGGTGTCGTCTACAAACATGCATATACATATACAAATAAATATACATATACATATACATATACATATACATATACATATACATATACATATACATATACATATACATATACATATACATATACATATACATATACATATACATATACAATGTATATGTATATGTATATGTATATGTATATGTATATGTATACGTATATGTATATATGTATATTTGTCAGAAAGGGTATAGCTTACGGGGATGGACATAGTGTTAAAGATTTTAAATACTTAGGAATAAAGATGACCAGTGACGGAAGACTGAAACAGGAAGTGGAAGACAGAATCAGAGCAGGAAATCGATGTTACTACAGCCTAATAGAATTGTTTAAAAAAATGTCAATATCAAGAACAATGAGACTGAGACTGTACAACTCAACACTGAGACCATTTCCATAGCTAAGATATACTGTACTTCAATATATACTCCTTCTTACGAGTGAAACCAACATCATATATCTCGACTACGAAGCGACACCCATAAGAATCTAAGAACTAGGGAATGATTGGCGACAAATATAATACAGTAACCACACTCACATCACTGCCACACTCTGAATCCACAAAAGAACAATGTCACTGTCCAGTAAGCTGATAAATGCACCGTTCGAACCGCTCCCATCCTTTCTCATGCCTAAATCCATTAAAAAGAGCTAAATATGGTCAAGACCATGCAGCGTCCTCTATACAGTTGAAAACCCGCCAAGTTTCGAGAAGACAGAGTCCAAACGAGATTCATTCTTCAGCAGAAACCATGAAACAAGATGTCCAGTATATGAAAGAGATTCTCGCCAGTATCCTTCCTATCTCCCCTGCCCTCCTTAAGCTTCGGAGTTTGTGCTGACTCGAAGCATGAATTCCAAGACGATATGCACACTACTTCAGCCCGGCCCCACACCCGAGATCCACAAAGATGGCCACCACAGACACCAAACTAGTCCCACATGGCCCTGATACACGCACTCGCCCTAAAAGGCCAAGTGATGTCCATTTGGTTTGTAGGTCCTCAAAAGATGAATTTCATATTACATCACCTTTTAATTATGTTCATAGCTTAATCCAATAAATAATCATATTACCATTTTTATGTGAGGAAGTACAGTTTCTTATACATTGATTAGACTACACTATTGTATACTCGCTGGTGTACTGTATTTCCGGATAGGAAACCATAGACGTGTGAAGCTCATAGACGGATTGCTTTGTGAGAAACACAATGGACTACTTTTGGTGTCAATAGAGTCCGGAAGCATTTGGTACTCAAACTCGCATATGTTTTCTTGTATGACCCAACAGATGTCTGGAACTAAGGTGAGATTACCGTCTGCTGGACGGTTCTTGTGACCAAATACGAGTACGTTGTTATCTTTATCGTCATCGTGATCTTTGTCGTTATCTTTATTGTCATTTTTATTGTTATTGTTAGTTATTTTTATCATTATTGTTATTGTTATTGTTATTGTTATTGTTATTGTTATTGTTATTGTTATTGTTATTGTTATTGTTATTGTTATTGTCATTGTTATTGTTATTGTTATTGTTGGATAGGTGGTAAAGGGAATATGGGCTGAGGGAATACTTGTATTCCTAACTAGTTTCGCCTGAGTGGCTTATTTAGAGGAATAATGCTCGAAGTCAAGCTGGCCAATTTATACATAACAAGAAAGGGACGTGGCAACGTGTCCTGCCGGAACACCAACCAGCGTCGCCTGCCGGTGGGATGATTTGTCTGATAATTTCAAGAATGATTATGTATGTATATGTAAATGTACTTACAAAATAACACCTTTCTCCATTTGCCAATACTTTTATTGCCTTAGAACACAATATGTAGGTACATTATAATGAATCCTTTTTCGACCAAAACGTTATTTTCATCCACAAAGATGACAGTGACCTCCTTATATGCAGCTGTGTCAAGTAGCCTACATTCACCTTCCGGAAGTATTGTATCAAAAGGTCATATTTCCATCTACACCTGTGAAGGCGTTCTTTATAAGCGCGTCGTCAGAGGTGAGAGAATGCAGACATCCTGAGGAGACATCACCTCACTTATCCATAAGCAATTGGTAAGGGAGAATAAGTGTCCCATACTAGCTTGGAAACAACCAATGCCTCTTCCTGTATTTATCCTCGCAAAGTACCATCGCTGCTACCAATGTTGTAAACGGGTGCTTCTTTTCCAACCAGTAGGCACGATTGCATGTTAATGGCAGTACATGATAATTCATTACGGATTCTAGTGTTTAGATCCCCACTTAGGTATGATGGAATAACTTACCTGTGTCTTTACGTAAATTTAGATGTACTTTTTTCCAGGGACAACAGAAAGACTAACCGTCGAAGGGCACATTCTCCAAGAAATCATCATAAAGAGTTGAAACCTTGTCCAACACTATCAGTCACGTTCGAGGTGCCTGCCCTTTTCTTCCAATCAAGTTACTAAACACTACAATGGTCCAGCTGGTCAAAATCCTTTTGGTTTTATCAGTAAGTGTTACCGAGCTCTTTCTCCAAACAAGTATGTAGCAATCTCTACCATGCATATTATTTCTTAACATGTCATTGTCAATAATTAAAAGTTAAAAGGAATCACAAAAACAACGAGTCTTCAGACTGAATGAAGTGATTTGTCTTGGCAGAGTAATTTATTCTTCATGCATTTTTATATATATATCACTGTCCTTTCTACAGATGATGTGCGCATGCTTGGAGGCCAGACGAAGGGTAAGCCAATTCTGCATTATGATTATTTGTGATAAATATGGAGATGTGCAGACAATAATGTAAACACATGGTAAACAAAATGGTTAGAAACTCTGTTTTTGGATATTGTAGACGCAACCGAAAAGAAAGCCAAAGCCCAGGACAACCAAAGCATCACAGGAGGACGACTGGAGCTTCCAGGGAAAAGACACAGGTAAGAAAACAACCCGTATGGCAATGACATTACATTGTCTTATGCTCAGCAAATATACAAGCTTAGAAGTAACACTGGATGAAATATTTAGTTCCTATTTAAAAAATGATGTGCACCTTCTAGGTCCCGAAACATGGGCGACCAACTATCCTGGCTGTGGAACATCCCTCCAGTCGCCCATCGATCTGCCAAGCCCCTCCGACTTGGATGTGATCGATTCGGAACCAATCAAGTTCGTGGGCTATGACAAGAAAGCCAAAGGACAATACTTATATCACGATGGATGGGCAGGTACATTTTAACAATAAAAGTGATAGATATAGAAGGCAAGGTGTCTATCAAAAAACAAATTATCAGTCTTAATACATGTATATTTGAGTTTACATATTATGTATATACAGATTCTCACCTGATTTTCAATAACGTAAATGTTCTTCATCCAGCAAAACTTCTTGGTAACTACAAGAAGGCTCCGTCCATTTCTGGAGGACTCCTCGACGACACATACAAGTTCCTCCAGCTTCACTTCCACTGGTCAACAACAGACGAAGCTGGATCGGAGCACAACATAGGAGGCGAAGCGTAAGTTTGCTTTGGACAACGAAGAATAGGGATGCACATCCACTTCACAACAAATAACTTGTATTTCAAGATTCTGACTTACTGACTCTTTTTTTTCTAGATCACCATTGGAAATTCACTTTGTTCACCAGAGTGACTCTGGAGCTTTGGCCGTCTTGGGGATCAAGACCTACATTGACGAGGAAAATCCAAGAAACAGTGTTCTGTTTCCCTTGTGGCCGTGTTTTGTTCGCATGGAAAACGTTAGTTAATAACCTGTATATATTTCACTTGAGATTTGATATAATTTTTGCCGTTTTTCATCACAAAAGCTGAGAAATATGTATAATGTATGATTTTCTTTCCCCTTCCTGAATAGTTTGAAGACAAGTGTCCTCTGAAGAAAAAGTCTGCAATCGTCATCGAAGATCTTCTTCCCTCCAGCACCAGCAGGTTCTACAGGTACAGTTACTGCTTAAGGCAGATCTCTTTTATGTATCTATATTCAAATGAGGTTTAGCGTTGTGCCAACTCCCACAGTGGAATCATTCTCACAAGATCCAATTTATTGCTCATGTAGATACATGGGTTCGACGACTGTGCCGCCCTGTATAGCCAACGTGACGTGGACCGTCTTCGAAGAGAAACTCCCCATCTCTCGCATTGACGTAAGTACCCCAAGTTTTTCTCCGTTGTCAGGAAATCTGAGGACATTGCTGTAAGATTAATCTGAATCTGATAGTTTTCTTGAATAATGCTCTTGGTCTTTGCAGACTATGCTCCTTCGATCGTGGATCGGAAAGGATGGCATACCTCTGGTGACCAACAACCGGCCGATCCAAGACACTGGGGACAGGGAGATCCTTCTCGTCGAACAGTAATGAGATATTCAGCAACACTACAATGTCTCTTCCACCATCCTGTTCCTGGCTTTATCTTGGAACTCAGACTCCTCGGCAAATTATGATGAATTTGTGTTATACTGTTGTGGCTGCCACCAGTTACCTTTATTTAGCCGAGGTAACCCTCAGCAAATTGCCTATCTATGGGAGTTCTCTTCTGTGAATAGGCTATTTGAACACACCACTACTATGTACATATTTTCTTTTTGTAATTTATTTTTTTGCCACAATGGCTTCCATATATCTATATGACCATAGTTTATATATAAATAAAAAACAACAAGAACGACCATATCTTTACCCATTATTTCTTTTCCAAAAAAGATCATTATGAACTTTCTCACATGACAAGCAATCTTGTGATCCATAAAATAAATTCTGAAACCAACAATACTTGCTTGGTCTTCAAAAACGTTATTTTTTTAATACAGGAATATTTGGAAACAAATGGTTTTCATATATGCCAAGGCCTGCTGAGCAACATCATCCAAATATATAAGGATATCAATAAGAGTGCACAAAGGCACAAACCATCCCGAGTCTCTACATACTTAGTTACATAAGGTGATTACGTGGTAGTTATTACACTTTGTACATACGTAGATATGTCTATCTGATCATCTATCTATCTGTCTATCTATTATCTATCTACCTATCTATCTATCTATCTATCTATCTATCTATCTATCTATCTATCTATCTATCTATCTATCTACTGTATTTATACTATTTATATTATTTTATGCTTTCTGCTCTGCTAGGAAGTTGGGTTCATCCATCACGAATCTCATTTTTAGTATTTAAAGTAGAGAATATCACGTTGAAAACAGTGCTCCATAAACAGTAAAGAAAATTATCTTGACCATAGTTTGCATGGTGAGGGATGTGCGGAAGTCGAATATTTATTCCTCGTGGACGAAGAGTCCTTCCCGTCCTACGCCCACTGTCTGGGTCAGGAGCAATGCAGCAAGGCACAGTACATCCACAGGAGGGACAGCAGCCTAATTTGCTTTACCCCTACCACTTTATCTATATGGTGATCCTCCCTCTTCGTCCTTTCGTGCGGAAATAGTAAAGAACCGGATAAATCACTTTACACTTCGTCAGTTTGTTGTCCATACACAGCAATTCTTCACTCACCCATTTCTTATCATCTCTCTTGCCTTCTCAACAGACAATCCACTTTTACTCAAGCCACTTTTCAACCCATCCATCTAATATTTCGTCCACCTTTGCCTTCCACATCCTTTTCACTAGTCCCTCTATACTCATTCTTCCCATATGTCCAAATCATCCGAGTATTCTCTCATCACCAATATTTATCAGCTCTCTTTCCAGTCCCGCTCTCTTCCTCACCTCCTCATTTTTCACTCTATCTATCTAAACACGTTGCATGCCACGTGGGATATGTTCCGAAGGAAATCATACCTTTTCAGGACAGTCTGCCTCAAGTAATTGAAATGGAAGGTGGATGGACCCAGTACTGAACAGATTGTATTACTCAAAAGACTTTTTTTTATACAAAACTTCATTTTTATCCATTAAGAATCTACCGAGATAGATTCATAAACTTCACCCTCAATGATGGGAAATAGGGTCAGGACGCAGCAAGTAGAATTGTATATTGATGTCACTAACATGTCACTGACCCTTAAACAGGGTGTTCATAACTTCTAGTGAGAACTGATATTTATGTAGAGAATATATAACGCAGACGATTATATTACGTCCAAAAGCATTAATTGTATGAAGAGAGACACGGTCAACTCTCTGTCAGTGATAGTTCCCGAGTTATTTCCTTCTGCTCCCGGGCTCTTGTTTATAAAGAAGGCGGAAAGGCGGACTCAGGCAGCTCGCTCGTGAGTGTGGGTATTGTATTGTATTTGACGTCAACAATCCCCCTGCTCTTATACTCTTATGGACAATACCTCACAATCTTGATGTTGGTTTCATTCGTGGGAAGTGGGTATACATTAAAGAATAGTATTTCTTAGTTATGGAAATGTTGATATGTTACTGCTAAAGGTGTATACAATATATAAGCAATCATAGTATGGAAACGTGTTTCTTGTTGAGACGTATGGAGAGAAGATAGAGGAGAAGGGTGAGAGGGATAATGATTCTGTGTTCGAAAGGAGGTGGAGTAACCAGGGTTTCTGTGTTGGTGTTGTTCGTTATTTCAAGTATTGAGTGCAACTTGAAGAACTGGAGAGTGAACGATAACTTGTGGTAAAGGGGAACTCTTTATCCGAAAAAGGTATTTCGTTTATGTAAAATTACGAAGGAGGTCTAAAGGAAACATCCGTTTTCTGCACATAAGCATTTCACCGAAGGACCGAGGAATTCACCAATACTGTGGCGCAGGTCAAGTAATCATATGGTAGGGATATTTTCCGAAAGCTATAATGAGGTAGAGGTGCTTGACATTCATCTAATAATTTTTCATTTTGTATGATGACTTGGTAGAGATTCCAAATGAATCGTCTGTTGTGTCCCTAACTTCTGTAAGATGATAATCTGAAGAGATGACAGGCTCGAAGAGAAAGTTTTGAGATATTTCAGGTGATGTATCGAAGAAAGGTGAGAGCCGAGGATCATTAATATAAATCGAGTCTCTTCAATAACAGGGATGAGAGTGTCATTTTTATTTAGCTGTACTATCGGGGTGTCGTCTACAAACATGCATATAGATATACAAATAAATATACATATACATATACATATACATATACATATGCATATATATATACATATACATATACATATACATATACATATACATATACATATACACATACATATATATGCATGTACATGTAAATGTATATGTATATGTACATGTATATGTATATGAAGTGTATATGTATATGTATATGTATATGTATATAAACTGTGTATGTATATGTATATGAACTGTATATATATATAGGTATATGTATATGTATATTTATATATGTATATTTGTCACAAAGGGTACAGATTACGGGGATGGACATAGTGTTAAAGATTTTAAATACTTAGGAATAAAGATGACCAGTGACGGAAGAATGAAACAGGAAGTGGAAGATAGAATCGGAGCAGAAAATCGATGTTACTATAGCCTGATAGAATTGTTTAAAAAAAGGTCAATATCAAGAACAATGAGACTGTGAATGTACAACTCAATACTGAGACCATTTCTATAGCTAAGATATACTGTACTTCAATATGTACTCCTTCTTACGAGTGAAAACAACATCATATATCTCGACTACGAAGCGACACCCATAAGAATCTAAGAACTAGGGAATGATTGGCGACAAATATAATACAGTAATCACACTCATCACTGCCACACTCTTAATCCACAAAAGAACAATGTCACTGTCCAGCAGGCTGATAAATGCACCGTTCGAACCCCTCCCATCCTTTCTCATGCCTAAATCCATTCAAAAGAGCTAAATATGGTCAAGACCATGCAGCGTCCTCTATACAGTTGAAAACCCGCCAACTTTCGAGAAGATAAGAGTCCAAACGAGATTCATTCTTCAGCAGAAACCATGAAACAAGATGTCCAGTATATGAAAGAGATTCTCGCCAGTATCCTTCCTATCTCCCCTGCCCTCCTTAAGCTTCGGAGTTTGTGTTGACTCGAAGCATGAATTCCAAGACGATATGCACACTACTTCAGCCCGGCCCCACACCCGAGATCCACAAAGATGGCCACCACAGACACCAAACTAGTCCCACATGGCCCTGATACACGCACTCGCCCTAAAAGGCCAAGTGATGTCCATTTGGTTTGTAGGTCCTCAAAAGATGAATTTCATATTACATCACCTTTTAATTATGTTCATAGCTTAATCCAATAAATAATCATATTACCATTTTTATGTGAGGAAGTACAGTTTCTTATACATTGATTAGACTACACTATTGTATACTCGCTGGTGTACTGTATTTCCGGATAGGAAACCATAGACGTGTGAAGCTCATAGACGGATTGCTTTGTGAGAAACACAATGGACTACTTTTGGTGTCAATAGAGTCCAGAAGAATTTGGTACTCAAACTCGCATATGTTTTCTTGTATGACCCAACAGATGTCTGGAACTAAGGTGAGATTACCGTCTGCTGGACGGTTCTTGTGACCAAATACGAGTACGTTGTTATCTTTATCGTCATCGTGATCTTTGTCGTTATCTTTATTGTCATTTTTATTGTTATTGTTAGTTATTTTTATCATTATTGTTATTGTTATTGTTATTGTTATTGTTATTGTTATTGTTATTGTTATTGTTATTGTTATTGTTATTGTTATTGTTATTGTTATTGTTATTGTTGGATAGGTGGTAAAGGGAATATGGGCTGAGGGAATACTTGTATTCCTAACTAGTTTCGCCTGAGTGGCTTATTTAGAGGAATAATGCTCGAAGTCAAGCTGGCCAATTTATACATAAGAAGAAAGGGACGTGGCAACGTGTCCTGCCGGAACCCCAACCAGCGTCGCCTGCCAGTGGGAGGATTTGTCTGATAATTTCAAGAATGATTATGTATGTATATGTAAATGTATTTACAAAATAACACCTTTCTCCATTTGCCAATACTTTTATTGCCTTAGAACACAATATGTAGGTACATTATAATGAATCCTTTTTCGACCAAAACGTTATTTTCATCCACTAAGATGACAGTGACCTCCTTATATGCAGCTGTGTCAAGTAGCCTACATTCACCTTCCGGAAGTATTGTATCAAAAGGTCATATTTCCATCTACACCTGTGAAGGCGTTCTTTATAAGCGCGTCGTCAGAGGTGAGAGAATGCAGACATCCTGAGGAGACATCACCTCACTTGTTCATAAGCAGTTGGTAAGGGAGAATAAGTGTCCCATACTAGATTGGAAACAACCAATGCCTATTCTTGTATTTATCCTCGCAAAGTACCATCGCTGCTACCAATGTTGTAAACGGGTGCTTCTTTTCCAATCAGTAGGCACGATTGCATGTTAATGGCAGTACATGATAATTCATTACGGATTCTAGTGTTTAGATCCCCACTTAGGTATGATGGAATAACTTACCTGTGTCTTTGCGTAGATTTAGATGTACTTTTTTCCAGGGACAACAGAAAGACTAACCGTCGAAGGGCACATTCTCCAAGAAAATCATCATAAAGAGTTGACACCTTGTCCAACACTATCAGTCACGTTCGAGGTGCCTGCCCTTTTATTCCAATCAACTTACTAAACACTACAATGGTCCAGCTGGTCAAAATCCTCTTTGTTTTATCAGTAAGTGTTACCAAGCTCTTTCTCCAAACAAGTATGTAGCAATCTCTACCATGGACATTATTTCTTAACATGTCATTGGCAATAGTTAAAAGTTAAAAGCAATCACAGAAACAACGAGTCTTCAGACTGAATGAAGTGATTTGTCATGGCAGAGTAACTTATTCTTCATGCAATTTGATATATATATCACTGTCCTTTCTACAGATGATGTGCGCATGCTTGGAGGCCAGACGAAGGGTAAGCCAATTCTGCATTATGATTATTTGTGATAAATATGGAGATGTGCAGACAATAATGTAAACACATGGTAAACAAAATGGTTAGAAACTCTGTTTTTGGATATTGTAGACGCAACCGAAAAGAAAGATAAAGCCCAGGACAACCAAAGCATCCCAGGAGGACGACTGGAGCTTCCAGGGAAAAGACACAGGTAAGAAAACAACCCGTATGGCAATGACATTACATTGTCTTATGCTCAGCAAATATACAAGCTTAGAAGTAACACTGGATGAAATATTTAGTTCCTATTTAAAAAATGATTTGCACCTTCTAGGTCCCGAAACATGGGCGACCAACTATCCTGGCTGTGGAACATCCCTCCAGTCGCCCATCGATCTGCCAAGCCCCTCCGACTTGGATGTGATCGATTCGGAACCAATCAAGTTCGTGGGCTATGACAAGAAAGCCAAAGGACAATACTTATATCACGATGGATGGGCAGGTACATTTTAACAATATAAGTGATAGATATAGAAGGCGAGGTGTCTATCAAAAAACAAATTATCAGTCTTAATACATGTATATTTGAGTTTACATATTATGTATATACAGATTCTCACCTGATTTTCAATAACGTAAATGTTCTTCATCCAGCAAAACTTCTTGGTAACTACAAGAAGGCTCCGTCCATTTCTGGAGGACTCCTCGACGACACATACAAGTTCCTCCAGCTTCACTTCCACTGGTCAACAACAGACGAAGCTGGATCGGAGCACAACATAGGAGGCGAAGCGTAAGTTTGCTTTGGACAGCGAAGAATAGGGATGCACATCCACTTCACAACAAATAACTTGTATTTCAAGATTCTGACTTACTGACTCTTTTTTTTCTAGATCACCATTGGAAATTCACTTTGTTCACCAGAGTGACTCTGGAGCTTTGGCCGTCTTGGGGATCAAGACCTACATTGATGAGGAAAATGCAAGAGACAGTGTTCTGTTTCCCTTGTGGCCGTGTTTTGTTCGCATGGAAAAGGTTAGTTGATAACCTGTATTTATTTCACTTGAGATTTGATATCATTTTTGCCGTTTTTCATCACAAAAGCTGAGAAATATGTATAATGTATGATTTTTCTTTCCCCTTACTGAATAGTTTGAAGACAAGTGTCCTCTGAAGAAAAAGTCTGCAATCGTGATCGAAGATCTTCTTCCCTCCAGCACCAGCAGGTTCTACAGGTACAGTTACTGCTTAAGGCAGGTCTCTTTTATGTATCTATATTCAAATGAGGTTTAGCGTTGTGCCAACTCCCACAGTGGAATAATTCTCACAAGATCCAATTTATTGCTCCTGTAGATACATGGGTTCGACGACTGTGCCGCCCTGTATAGCCAACGTGACGTGGACCGTCTTCGAAGAGAAACTCCCCATCTCTCGCATTGACGTAAGTACCCCAAGTTTTTCTCCGTTGTCAGGAAATCTGAGGACAATGCTGTAAGATTACTCTGAATCTGATAGTCTTCTTGAATAATGCTCTTGGTCTTTGCAGACTATGCTCCTTCGATCGTGGATCGGAAAGGATGGCATACCTCTGGTGACCAACAACCGGCCGATCCAAGACACTGGGGACAGGGAGATCCTTCTCGTCGAACAGTAATGAGATATTCAGCAACACTACAATGTCTCTTCCACCATCCTGTTCCCGGCTTTATCTTGGAACTCAGACTCCTCGGCAAATTATGTTGAACTTGTGTTATACTGTTGTGGCTGCCACCAGTTGCCTTTATTTAGCCAAGGTAACCCTCAGTAGATTGCCTATCTATGGGAGTTCTCTTCTGTGAATAGGCTATTTGAACACACCACTACTATGTACATATTTTCTTTTCTTATTTATTTTTTTGCCACAATGGCTTCCATGTATCTATATGACCATAGTTTATATATAAATAAAAAACAACAAGAACGACCATATCTTTACCCATTATTTCTTTTCCAAAAAATTCCATTATGAACTTTCTCATATGACAAGCAATCTTATGATCCATAAAAAATTCTGAAACCAACAATACTTGCTTGGTCTTCAAAAACGTTATTTTTTTAATACAGGAATATTTGGAAACAAATGCTTTTCATTTATGTCAAGACCTGCTCAGTAACATCGTCCAAATATATAAGGACAACAATTAGAGTGCACTAAGGCACAAACCATCCCGAGTCTCTACATACTTAGTTACATAAGGTGATTAGATGGTAGTTACTACATTATGTAGATACGTAGATATGTGTATCTGATCATCTATCTATCTGTCTATCTATCTATCTATCTATTTATCTATCTATCTATCTATCTATCTATCTATCTATCTATCTATCTATCTACTGTATTTATCTGTATATAGACTGTACTTATCTATCCATTTATTATTTTATGCTTTCTGCTTTGCTAGGAGGTTGGGTTCATCCATCACGAATCTCATTTTTAGTATCTAAAGTAGAGAATATCACGTTGAAAACAGTGCTCCATAAACAGTAAAGAAAATGATCTTGACCATAGTTTGCATGGTGAGGGCTGTGCGGAAGTCGAATATTTACTCCTCGTGGACGAAGAGTCATTCCCGTCCTACGCCCACTGTCTGGGTCAGGAGCAATGCAGCAAGGCACAATACATCCACAGCAGGGACAGGAGCCTAATTTCCTTTGCCCCTACCACTTTATTTACATGGTGATCCTCCCTCTTCGTCCTTTCGTGCGAAAATAGTAAAGAACCGGATAAATCACTTTACACTTCGTCAGTTTGTTGTCCATTCACAGCAATTCTTCACTAACGCCCATTTCTTATCATCTCTCTTGCCTTCTCAACAGACAATCCACTTTTACTCAAGCCACTTTTCAACCCATCCATCTAATATTTCGTCCACCTTTGCCTTCCACATCCTTTTCACTAGTCCCTCTATACTCATTCTTCCCATATGTCCAAATCATTTGAGTATTCTCTCATCACCATTATTTATCAGCTCCCTTTCCAGTCCCGCTCTCTTCCCCACCTCCTCATTTTTCACTCTATCTATCTAAACACGTTGCATGCCACGTGGGATATGTTCCGAAGGAAATCATACCTTTTCAGGACAGTCTGCCTCAAGTAATTGAAATGGAAGGTGGATGTACCCAGTACTGAACAGATTGTATTACTCAAAAGACTTTTTTTTATAGAAAACTTCATTTTTATCCATTAAGAATCCACCGAGATAGATTAATAAATTTCACCCTCAATGATGGGAAATAGGGTCAGGACGCAGCAAGTAGAACTGTATATTGATGTCACTAACATGTCACTGACCCTTAAACAGGGTGTTCATAACATTCAGTGAGAACTGGTATTTATGTAGAGAATATATAACGGAGACGAATATATTACGTCCAAAAGCATTAATTGTATGAATAGAGACACGGTCAACTCTCTGTCAGTGATAGTTCCCAAGTTATTTCCTTCTGCTCCCGGGCTCTTGTTTATAAACAAGGCGGAAAGGCGGACTCAGGCAGCTTGCTCGGCTATTATTCTATAGACAATACTACCTATAAAATGCAACAGGCTATCTTCTACCCTTCTTTCTACACTCTTTTCTACCAGCCTCTTATTCATCAAATATCGGTTTATATGGGCGGCTGAGCGTATTATGGGGTCATGTACTGACCACGAAAAAGGGTTGAATCGTCGATTCTAATCCTACCATCGTCACTAATTTTTACAAATACTTTGTTTCCTACTAACCATAGGATTCATTTGACCAAAAATACACCCCGAGCAAATTATGGTCGGGAATATTTAACGCCTTTTAATATTGTGTATCTTCAACATATGTAACCATCGACAAATGAAAATATATCATATGCAATCTTTTCATACTTAATCGCACATAAATCATTTTTTGTTTGGTATTGATATAGTAAAAAAAAATATACTTATGAAAATGGGACGCATTCATGCTAAACCCACACATCTCACGCCGTTTTCAATGCCCCGGCCCTGTGCTCCTTCCATTGCAAAATACGGCTTTACAAGCATGGATCTATCCACAGTACCCCACGTCACCAACCACCACTAGACTGCAGTTCATGTTGATCAACTGAACCAATTGTTGTTTGCTGGTGACACTGCGCTTGTGGCTGGATCAGAGGAGAGCTTGTGAAGAAAGTTGAAAATTAACTAAAGTTATCTAAGTTGATGAAATGTACAAGTGTGTGGAGTGGTACTTAGCTTTAGTCTAGTAGTAGTTTGGGGATGTCTGAAATAATTTCGAATAAGCGAAGGCTCGTACTTCGTGTGGAGATTACCAATTCACGAGTTTGGTACTTGAAGATTGCGTAGCGAAATAGCAAAGTCCCAAAAAACTTATTTAGTTGAGTTGTCGTAATCGGCAAATGCAGAAAATAATCTACGTAGATTCAGATGAACAGTGGGTGTCTACTTCTTTTCTTGTCTTCATCTCTGTTGTCTCTCTCTGTATGGGTCTCCACTCTGGTTCTCTGTAGTCGCTCTCTGTCCGGCCTTATACAACCCCGAATTGGTCATTATGTTTCCTGGATGTCGATATGTACTTAAACTAGGTACCTCTGCTAATTCTAACCAATAGGAAAGAAAAGCATTACTTCGCGCCAAACTATCTAACGTTTTCTGAGCTGGGCGTCATCTTATAGAACGTATTCGAAGCGCCCTAACAGACAGCTATTGCGCAATGGTTTACTTTATAACATACACACTTACATATTATGAAATATATATATACAAAATTTCTTTCCACAAGTGACAATAACAACATTAATGATAATACACAACACATCATATTCAAGCAAGGTGTGTTTTAAAAAATACAAACATGAGACTCTATTCACACAAGGGCCTAACACAGCACAACCATGGGATTCTATTAACGCTAAGGACGTGACGGCTTTCATTACTGTGTGCTTTCACAAAATGTAGTATTTACCTTCATAATCATTTTATTTGACTAACAACGTGGAGACTCGAGCAGGTTGTGCCTTAGTCGTCTCTATTTGATATCCTTATATAATTGGAAGATGTTGCTAAGTGAATGTATATGAATAACCTCTTTTTCCAAACATTTCTGTTTTAAAACTATTTTCAGGATCATTGAAGCATTGCTGGTTTCAGAAATCTTTGTCGATCAAAAGAATGTTTATCACATGAGAATATTCATAATGAAAATTATTTGGAAAAGAAATAATGATAAAAAAATACAGTCTTTACTGTTTGGTCTTTTATTTATATAAAAAATATGGTCATACAATTACATGGTAGTAATTGTAGCAAAACAACATACTAATCACTTACAAAAAGAAAATATATACATTATGGTGTGTTCAAATAGGCTAGTCGCAGAAGAGAAATATCATAGATAGGTAATCTGCTCAGAGTTACCTTGCCTGAATACAGGCAACTGGTGGCAGCCACAAAAGAATAACACAAGTTCAACATAACAGTCGAAGAGATTGTGTCCTGAGATAAAACCAGGAACTGGATGGTGGAAGAGACATTGTAGTCTTGTTGAATGATTTATTACTGCTCCACGAGAAGGATCTCCCTGTCCCCAGTGTCCTGGATTGGCCGGTTGTTGGTCACCAGAGGTATGCCATCCTTTCCAATCCACGATCGAAGGAGCATAGTCTGCAAAGACCAAGAGCATTGTTCAAGAAGACCATCAACTCCAGAAAAAAATACAGCATTTACCTGACATTTCCTGACAACTGGGGCAAAGTTCGAGTACTCACGTCAATGCGAGAGATGGGGAGTTTCTCCTCGAAGACGGTCCACGTCACGTTGGCTATACAGGGCGGCACAGTCGTCGATCCCATGTACCTACAGGAGCAACAAATTGGATCTTGTGTGAGAGAGTCCAATGTGAAGGTAGCTGCCACAACACCAACCCTCACTTGAATATAGACACATAAAAGAGACCTGCCTTTAGCAGTAACAGTACCTGTAGAACCTGCTGGTGCTGGAGGGAAGAAGATCTTCGATAACGATTGCAGACTTTTTCTTCAGAGGACATTTGTCTTCAAACTACTCAGTGAGAAGAAAGAAAAATTACACCTTCTATAATTCTATAAACTTCAGCAATAAAAACAGCAAAGACGATATCAAATTTCATGTAAAATAAATAAAGTTTCTCAATTAACCTTTTGCATGCGAACAAAACACGGCCACAAGGGAAACAGAACACTGTCTCTTGGATTTTCCTCATCAATGTAGGTCTTGATCCCCAAGACGGCCAAAGCTCCAGAGTCACTCTGGTGAACAAAGTGAATTTCTAGTGGTGATCTCGGGATAAAAAAAATTGAGTCAGCTAATTAGAGTCTTGAAATATAAGTTATCTGTTTGGAAATGTATGTATATCGCATTCCTATTCTTCCTTGTCCAAAGCAAACTTACGCTTCGCCTCCTATGGTGTGCTCCGATCCAGCTTCGTCTGTTGTTGACCAGTGGAAGTGAAGCTGGAGGAACTTGTATGTGTCGTCGAGGAGTCCTCAAGAAATGGACGGAGCCTTCTTGTAGTTACCAAGAAGTTTCGTTGGAAGGGGAACATTTACATTATAGAAAATCAGGTGAAAATCTGTGTATACATACATACATATATGTAAACACAAATATATATATATATATATATATGTATATGTATATATGTATATATATATATATATATATATATATATATATATATATATATAATATATATATACACCATGACACCTCGCCTTCCACATCTATCACTTTTATCGTCAAAGTGTACCTGCCCACCCATCGTGATATAGGTATTGACCCTTGGCTTTCTTGTTGTAGCCCTCGAAATTGATTGGTTCCGAATCGACCACATCCAATTCGGAAGGGTTTGGCAGGTCGATGGGCGACTGGAGGGATGTTCCGCAGCCAGGATAGTTGGTCGCCCATGTCTCGGGACCTAGAAGGCGCACATCATTTGTTAAATAGAAGAAAAAAAAATCCTCCAGTGTTATTCCTAAGCTTGTACGGTATATGCGGACCATAAGACAATGGAATATCATTGCCATGCGGGTTGTTTCCTTACCTGTGTCTTCTCCCTGGAAGCTCCAGTCGTCCTCCTGGGATGCTTTGGTTGTCCTGGGCTTTGTATTTCTTTTTGGTTGCCTCTACAATATACAATATACAAGACCGCTAGTCTCTGTCGCCCCAGGAAAAAAAAAAAAATCTAAATATCTTCAAAGACATAAATGAGTTATTCTATCATACATAAGTTAAGCCTTAAACGCCAGAAAGAGGAGCAAGTCATCATGTACTCCCAATAACATGCAATAGTGTCGTCTGGTTAAAAAAAA
>NC_134809.1:22470964-22495964 GCF_046742065.1 Oratosquilla oratoria | reverse complement strand
TTCAAACCATCCCAATAATGTTTCAACAACCCTATCCACATCTGCCTTCCAAACTTCTTTTACTAATATTTCTTCATTCATTCTTTCCATATGTCCAAACCATCCCGATACTGTTTCAACAACCCTATCTCCCAATTCCTTTGCCACCCCCGCTCTCCTTCTTATCTTTACATTTCTCACTCTATCTAGCCTAGTAACACAGACTTCTCAAATATTTCATCTCAAACATTTAAATTCTTCCTTTCTTATATTCTATGTTTTTGCCCCATACATTGGTGTCTGCACAATCACCACTTCATACAATCTCCTCTTAGCATCCACTGTCATATGCCTATTTCTCATTACACTTTTTAATTCCCCAAGACTTCACTCAATCTACATTCTGCCTTCATATCTACTCCTCCATTTCCCGCCACATGCTCCCCCAAGTGTCTAAAGGTATCCACTTTCTCCAGCCTCTCTCTCTTAATACTCACTTCCAATTTGCTGCCATTCTCTCCCTTTGTACATCTCATCACCTTACTTTTACCCACATTTACCTTCAACTTCCTATATATGTAAATAACTTTCTTGTGCAAACCCCACGGAAACATTCGATGTATATAAGTGTCGGTGTAACCATACCTCGTTTCTTATTTCTGTATTTATATTATCTTCTATTGATTTTCTTTGTATTCTACAGATATCTTAATACACAAAAAAAGTTTAGTTTTCTATTCATTTGATTTCCTGTGGTTTTTGTAAATTCTATATATTCATAGATATGTATGTACACACGTGCACAAACAAACACACACACACACCCACTCACACACACACACACACACACACACACACACACACACACACACACACACACACACACACACACACACACATACACACACACACACACACACACACACACACACACACACACACACACACACACACACACACACACACACACACACACACACACACACACACACACACACACACACACACACACACACACACACACACACACACACACACACACACACACACACAACAGTCAAAGTAACAGCGAAGATTGGAACTCCGGAAAAAACAAATTTTCGTGGATCTCAACGACGAGGGAGGGCCTGTATTCTATTAGTAGGGGAGGGGAAAGCTCGTGGTTTAGTGGGATGGTGAAGAAAAATGAGAAGGAGAGGGATTACTGAGGAACATGGAAGAAAATGAGGAAGGGGACGAACGGGCCCCGGAAATCAGAAGGAATGTCAACAAAAGGTGCCCAGACGACAGAGGTGAAATCTAAGAAATTAGTAAAAATGTAAAGATTAGAAATGTAGAAAAGAGCAGCGCAACGGAAGGTGACGATAATTATTTCCATGGACTTAATGAGGGAGGAGATGACAACCTCCCTCGATTAGCAAGTCTAGAGGAAAAACTAACAAAAATGAGCGAACAATGTGAGGTTAGGTTCAGTCAACTTGCACTGATTACACAAAGAGTTGATAAATTGAAAGAACTAAAGAAGGAGAACCAAAACCTAAACAAATAGAAAAATAAAAAATACATTTAAAAGAAGCAAAGGACGAGAATGAGGAATTAAAGAATGATGATAAAGAGAATAAAAAGTCCATAGAAAAAGATGTAAGTAATTGGAAAAAGGTTCAGGAAAATAGCAAAATTGAATTTAGAGATATAGTGAAACAACAGATGAAGGAACATACTAAGGACACAGTTATTAAAGTGATGAGAGAAGGAGAATATAGTAAGAGACTTAGCAGATAAAAAGAAATGTATAATTATGTTAGGAATGGAAGAGAAACATAATCCAAATAGGACTACAAGAATAAGAGAGCAAAAAGAAAGAGTGAACAGGGTACTAAGAATATTTCAAGAAGGTGAACAGGAAATAGGGAAAGAAATTGAAGAAATATATAGACTTGGGATATACAGTGTAGACAAGACCAGACTAATTAAGATTAAATTCAGGTCACAAACGACAGCAGTGAATGTCTTATCAAAACAGGAAAACTTGTAGAAAGTGATCAGTACAAACAGGTATGGATAAAAAGAGAGATGAATAAAGAGGAAAGAGAGGAAGAGAAAGTAAAAGGAATCGAAGCTAGGGGAAAAAACGAGAACAGAACAGAGTCAGACAAAGAGAAATTCTATTGGAGAGTAGTGGATATGAAAGTGAAGAAATGGTTCATAGGAGAGAAAAACAGAAGAAAACAGAAAACAGGACGGAGGTAGCAGAATATTAAAAGTGTCCTTCACAAATGTAGATAGATTAATAAGAGGCTTGAATGAACTGAATGATTACCTGATGAAAAAAGAACCTGACATAATGAGAATTGTGGAGACAAAATTGAAAGGTCCATAACCACCCAACAGTGTAGGACATGGTACGTATAATTATTGGATTATAAACAGAGAAGTATAACAAGGTGGTGGAGTTATGTTCCTGACTAAGAAGGATATAAATTTGAGGAATGTTACTTATGGAAAGAATGGAGTGGAAAGGATCATGATGGAAATAAAGGACAGGGACAAGAAGAACAGGAAGTTTGTGGTGATTTTGTGCCTTCTAAAACGGCTTCGTGGGAAGAGGGAGAACACAAGAATATGTTAGAAGACACAAGGATAACACTAGATAAGATCATGGATGATGGAGGAAGAATAATTATTATG
Organism: Oratosquilla oratoria; assembly: GCF_046742065.1. NCBI lineage: Eukaryota > Metazoa > Arthropoda > Malacostraca > Stomatopoda > Squillidae > Oratosquilla > Oratosquilla oratoria. The sequence continues at coordinate 22,493,297 of NC_134809.1, read as the reverse complement.
GGTGACTTTATTGTAAAGAAACCTGCTGGGAAGAAATGACAGTGAAGAGTGGAGATGACCTATGGGGAAATGTACTGGGAAAGGACATACAAAGAGGAAACAACAATAGAAAAGAAATGGAAAATTTTGACAACAATTTATAAGGAAGGAGTGGAAAAGTATGTCCCAACACAAAAAGAAGAAAAAGGATAAGTAAAATTTTGGTACAACAAAAGATGTAGAGAGTTATCCCTTGGATAAAATGGAGGAAAGATAAAAGATCCGAAAAATGGTAAAATATATACTGATTATAGAAATGTATATGTACAAGTACGCAGAGAAGAAAAGAGAAAACACGAAAAGGATGTCATAGAAAAATGTAAAGATCAACCAAAACTATCTTATAGATTTGTAAACAACAAACTGAAAAACAAACAAGAATTAGAGAAACTACGACAAGGAGGAATAGAATACACAGAGGAAATAGAAATGGCAGAAATTATGAACAAGCATTTTAAATCAGTGATTACGAGGGAGAACTGAGATATGACGAGTGGGAGGGGAAAGTCCCCCTATGAAAGAAATAGAAATAACAAAGAATGAAATAATGAATCATTTGAGTAATCTCGATGTCAGAAAATCGCATGGTTCAGATGAAATGTCAAACTAGATTTTGAGAGAATGCAGGGACAAACTAACAAAATACATAGTCTAATAAGCAGTTCATTGAAGGAAGGAAAAGTTCCAGAAGATTGGAAAAGAGCAAACATCGACCTGACCAAGGTGTTCCCGCCAGATTGAACCATATGTGTTGGTCAGGTTGATTGAGGTAAAGTCAACCCGCCCCCCCCCCTATCCGCATTGTATTGTCTCCCCCCTCCCCCTCATTACGGTTGCTACCTGATACTTACATTTAAACACAACTCTGTATCTCTTTCATTTAGTCTGAAGATGTAATATACGAAAGTACTTACTGTCTATAAGTTTCTCTTCTCCTGTGGTTATTTTGCATAAATATATATATATATATATATATATATGTATATATATATGTATATATATATATGTATATATATATATATATACTTGTGTGTGTATATATATATATATATATGCTTATATATATGTATATATGTACTTATATATACATATGTATATATATGTATATATATACGTATATATATACGTATATATATACACACACACACACATATATATATATATATATATACATATATACATATTTATATATAATATATATGTACATATATTCATATATATATATTTGTATATAGGCATATATATATATACATATATGTATATATGTATATATGTATATATATATATATATATATATATATACAGTATATATATATATTGATTTAAACTATGACAAATGTAACTGAAGGCGGAGAAAGTATACGAGGAATTATAATAACCATACGAATGAAAATAGTATTGTCTATAAAATACCTTGTAAAAATTGCCCATCCTCATATTTTGGGGAAACAGGTCGTGGATTAGAAAAAAGGTTATATGAACACAAAAATGATGTAAGAACCCACAGGCTTTCTCATTCTATAGTAAGACACATGACCACCTTCTGAACTGAGACAATACAATTATGATAAATAAAGAAATTAAGAAAAACAATAGAAGCAGCCTATATTAATACTAATAATAATATCAACCATAGAGATGGTTTTATATGCTTAGCAAAAGCTACAAGTTTATTGGTAGTTGATGAAAACAAACGGACAAATGTTCCGAGCACGACGACCTTTCCTAGGCACCCTGAGAGGTGATATGCCTGTGTATAAGATGTCCATGTTGCACTTTTGTGTTATGCTTTGTGATCAAGACCCTAAGGGTCGAAATGTTAAGGCAGTAAAATTCTTCCATTATTCCTCTTATACTTTCTCCGCCTTCAGTTATATATATATATATATATATATATATATATATATATATATATATATATATACATATATTTATATATATATATATACATATATTCATATATACATATACATATATATATGATTTTTAGAAGCTCCACCATGGGATACGAACCCTGACCTGTGCGTCGAAAATCACGAGGGCAGGACGTATATATATATATAATACATAAAATTTTCTATAAAACGTTTCCGTCTATTTTCCCGAAAAAATTATTTCTATAAAACGTTTCCGTCTATTTTCCCGAAAAAATCTCATCAGTCGTTAAGGCATTTTTCTAACATCCCTTCGACAAACATTTCACGTCGACACGTTTATATGTCAAACATTCCCACGGTCAAACATCACTTCAAACAAGTTTGAGAAACATGTTTGACAAACGGTTTGTCAAACATTTCCACGGTTAAACATCACTTTAAACATGTTTGACAAACACGTTTGACAACCATTCACACGGTCAAGCATCACTTCAAACACGTTTGATAAACCGTTTGACAACCATTCATACGGTCAAACGTCACTTCAAACAAACAGTTTGTCAAACATTCTCATCACTTCAAACACGTTTGACAAATGGTTTGTCAAACATTCCAACGGTCAAACATCACATCAAACATGTTTGACAAACCGTTTGTCAAACATTCCCACGGTCAAATATCACTTCAAACACGTTTAACAAACATGTTTTGCAACCAATCACACGGTCAAACATCACATCAAACATGTTTTACAAACCGTTTGTCAAACATTCCCCCGGTCAAACATCACTTCAAAGACGTTTGACAAACATGTTTGACAACCATTCCCACGGTCAAACGTCACTTCAAAGACGTTTGACAAACATGTTTGACAACCATTCCCACGGTCAAACGTCACTTCAAAGACGTTTGACAAACATGTTTGACAACCATTCCTACGGTCAAACGTCACTTCAAACACGTTTGTTGAAAGTGTTTGTCGAACGTGTTTGACAAACCGTTTGACAAACAGTTTGAGTGTGTGAATAGTTCTTCGACATGTCGATTTGTACACAAACATCTCACATCGATACGTTTAGAGGACACGTTTAGTCAAACGGTTTGCCAAACGGTTTGTCAAACACGTTCGACAAAGACGTTCAACAAAAGGTTTGAAGTGACGTTTGACCGTGTGAATGGTTGTCAAACATGTTTGTCAAAGATGTGAGCGAAGCGAGCAAGCGCCGTAGGCCAAGCAACCCGGCGTAGCCGGGTGCGGCGAGGCCGCTGCTTGTATATATATATATATATATATATATATATATATATATATACATATCTATATCTATGTATGTATACATACATACATATACCAAGGCTTTTTCCCCCCCTTACCAGGGGGGTAGCCAAAAAGGACAAGGCACAAAAACATTCCCACCCATTTCATCCCCGAAAACACTCCACACCCCTCCACCCTCCCTCCCATCTTAGCACCTCCTTGATGACGGGTCATCCCTGCACCCTGTCCACTGCCCTGGGTCAGAAGCAGTGTCGCAGGACACAGCACATCCACAGCAAGGCCGCTTCATTAAATCGGCGACCCCCCCTCTCCGTCCCCCCATATAAAGGGGAGGACGGGGAGAAATCCCTTCGGGCTGCGTCAAAATTTTTGCTCACACACACACTACCTCACCCCCATTCCCCCGTCCAATCCACCTCATGCATCACAACATTTTCTATATACAACCATTCTCCATTCACCCCTGTCTTCTGTCCTCTCCCGTCCTTCCTCAACCGACATTCTCCTCTTCCCCAAAGCCCCCTTCACCCCATCCATCCATCTCATCCTAGGACGTCCCCTCATGTTCACTCCCTCCACATCTGCCTTCCATACCTCCTTTACTAGTCTTTCTTCACTCATTCTTTCCATGTGTCCAAACCATCCTAATACTTTTTCATCCACCCTATCTCCCAGCTCCCTTTCCACACACATATATATATATATATATATATTTATATATATATATATATATATATATATATATATATATATATATATATATACACACACACACAATTGGTCAATTTTCAGAACTTTCATCTTAAAAATTTGTGATGAAGTTACTGTCACCTAAAAATATTTGAGGCATTAATTTCTTAACATGTTTTCAACATTTCACTCTGTTTCTATCAGATATCACACTTTTAAGTCGCATTTTATGGGCATCATCTATAAAAACATGTAAACTATCCCCCAATCTTGGCATATTTGATAGTCACTCAGTTAATCATAAGCAAATCAAAATAGATACATTATGGTAAGAATAGCTTCGCACATCAAGGGATATTAGATAAATATCAATAAGTATTTTAGTGCCGAATTTAATTTCACTCTTGTATTTCTATTACGACTTGCAGAAATATTTTGACTTATGATACTAAGTGTGTTTTTCTATAGACTAGCAATGCCTTGATTTAGCAAATATTCATGTATATTCTGCCATAGATTAACACCTCCTTGGTTACAGTGCCTGTTGGATTGCGTGTCATCACTTGACAGTAGTTTCGCTGCTATCAGGTCAGATCACCCAGCTGGAAACTCTGAGACGATTTACATAAGGCGATCAAACTATTGTTAGTTGTGGCGCCGAACATGCCACTACATCAAAAGTGTATTCACACACTGTACCACAAACAGATGTATGTGCCCATCAGTCAGGGAGAGTATTGTTATATGTTAATTTTATCACGTGAGTCCGACATGTAAATGTTTTGTTCAGAATACCAAGGTCAGACGATGAAGTGCTAGGTACCGTATAAATTCAGGGTAGGATAGAGAAGAGTCACACTCGATTCAGGGATTGGTTCTCTCCCTGTGGCCAGCCGCAACAGATACTAACCCTGTTCTTCACCCGCCAAGTCAACTTCGATCTCCGAGAGAAGCATCAGGAGTTGCTCAGCTGACCAACTTATTTTCTGAAGAAATCACCGCCGTTCTCGAACGAAGAGGTTAGCATTAACGGTAGTTTAGATAAATCAGGTTTCACAAGTATCACGGGTACTTGTTGTGCACCAAACGAATAGGTAAGTTTAGAGGGTAAGCACTAGTAGTGGGGGTAGTTAGATATTCTTACCTCCACACTATGAACTTTCTAGTCGATAACTAACTGTCTATGCTTCTTCTTCATTGTTGTTCAGCTCACAGAAAATTATTTAGTATTCCTTTATAAGCATTCACTTCCTGAAACACATATGAGCTGAAAATATGGTGAAACAATAAATATTGGTGAGTACGTATCTACTAAAGTGGTTGGCATCCATAACATCCTCCAGTGCGCCATAAACAACCGCGAGGAAACGGTGATCATTCATGCCGACTCCTTGGCCGTTCTGCAGCAGTTCAACAAATGCTGCACTCACATAACGCTGCCCTCATCACGACCACATTAAGTCTTATTCAGTGCTTGACAACTTCCGGAAAATTTGTGAGACTCAAATAAATTCCTATCTACGTGGGAATACAGGGAAACAAGGAAGCAGAAACAGTGGCACAAGAAACTTCAGTCTTTCCAGGTACAAACCATCATGCACAACTGCACCACCTGGAGCTCGAGGCTTCCAGAAACTAGGTTGCCTGGTATGCTCGGACCGCGGGCTAGCAAATCCTCGGCTGGGCTACTGTAACAGGTAGGGGTTACGGGAGGATTCCGCCACTAAGGAGTGCGGCCACTGTGGTCAATCCATTCGTCCACTGTCCTGTTACTAAAAGCCTGAGGTAGGCCATTTTGCAGTTCGGAGAGGCCCAACTTGACCTTAGTTGCGAGGCCAGTGCAACACAACACCTCTGGACAGCGAAGGAAAGCATCAATGAATTGTGATGCGAGTTGTTCCACCACCACAACTGATCACGGACCACAGCGTGGTCATAGCTTTATAAAACAGCAGTGAGCTTCGCCATACCTCGCAATCCCAATATTACCCTTATTATTATATGACTTTTTTCATACTATAGAGAATTCCTGAGTGGTATCGAAGCATTTTTTCATATTTCTTTATTGTTTCCTCACATTTTGGGACTTCTTTGAATGTACCCCAGTGTTATTACATGTTGTTCACAAAATAGATGAACTCGTTGAGCCAGATCCAAATTAAGTTTCGATCACCAATCAAATAATTCATATGCTTCATTTCTCAGTTCCATATCCCCTCCAATGGAGGTAAGACCAGATATATTTAATAGGTGACTACTTGATCCTTACTATGTTTATTGAAATGCTCCTTATAATACTTTCCACAAAAGTGACGCGCTGTCCTCTCTTCACCCCTAAGACCCAATTCCAAAGACTCAACAACCATGGTGGTTTAATAAGTGACTATTTGATCCTGATTATGTTTATTGAAATGCTCCTTATAATTCTTTCCACAAAAGTGACGCTCTGTCCTCTCTTCACCCCTAAGACTCTGCTCCAAAGACTCAACAACCATGGTGGTCCAAGTGCTTCGAATTTTGACCATAATCTTGGTAAGAACAAGAGGGCCTTGGCCTCTTCCTATTCTGTATATGGTCTCTACATTCAAGTTAATATCAAAGATATAAAGGTATAATGAAATCATCCATGTGAACACGAACTGTTGTAACAAAGCCATCAACTCTTTCAGGTCACGTGCGCTTGCCTCGAGGCCAGAGTAAGAACATTTCCATTGCCATGAGTTATAAGTAAAATGAATATAATGTTGCATATGCACAATATTCTTTTGTATTTTCTATTGAGCAAGTGAGACGTAAACGAGGTTTTAATCATTACAGAGGAATATAAAAAGGCGCCCAAGAACCAAAGGAATCAAGGCAGCTGAGGGTGACGATTGGAGTTATCAAGGAGATACAGGTCAGTGGGTCATTAACATGGAGGTATGAAACAATCTGGAGGTTCCTCTGTCGTAAAAATGTTTCCTTTCATGAGTGTATATAGTACTGGTTTTAAAAACTAAATATTGCGTCACTGCAGGACCCGATACATGGGCGGACAACTATCCGCCCTGCGGAGGACCTCTCCAGACGCCCATCGACCTCCCGGCGGCCGATGACTTGACTCCAGTCGGTCCGGAACCACTGGTACTCAAGGGCTACAACAAGAAACCAAGGGGGCAATACCTCATCCACGATGGATGGTCAGGTACGCTTCAAACTAAAGTAATCAGTTATTAGTAAGCATCAATATGATGAGAGATCTACATGATCAAATGACTGTACACATTTTCACGTAATTTGCACACAAACACCCATACAATTGTGAACATCTTGATATCGGTGTATATTAGGATACAAACTACAGTACCGAATGCATTCCAGCCAAGTTGGAAGGAACGTACAAGAGGCCACCAACAATGTCAGGGGGTCTTCTGGATGACACATACACGTTTTTGCAGCTTCACTTCCATTGGGGAGAGTCAGATGACTTAGGATCCGAACACACCGTCGCCGGCGAAGCGTAAGTTACTTGAAAAAGAATCTTAATAAAGGAAAACGTTGTCCAAATGTTATTTCTGGCTGCAAACAACAAATGCGTGTTTTTTCTGTTTGAACAGGTCTCCCCTTGAGATCCACTTTGTTCACGCGAGTGACGCTGGTGCACTCGCTGTCTTGGGTGTCATGACTTACATCGATGTGGAAAACCCAAGGGAGAGCGTCCTCTTTCCTCTGTGGAACTGCTTCGCGGGAATGGAGATGGTTCGATTGTCCATTAGTTGATGTAACATAACTGATATCTTGTCGCATTTTCTCACTGATATAACTTGTATTGAAACATTATACGTCAATGACTTAACGATTATTTTTTTGGTCTTTTGCGTAGAAAGGGGACGAGTGCCCGCTGAAGAAGAGGAACGGTATTGTGATAGACAGCTTCCTCCCATCGGACACAAGCAGGTTTTACAGGTACAAAAGTCTCCTTTGAATGTTGGTCACTTTCTCTTCATATAAGTGAATCAGTGATTGAGTGAAATGCGTGATACCTCAATGGTGAGGCCCACCCAACTCAGAAGTGACTCTATCGTTGACAGGTACCTGGGGTCTACGACCACACCGCCCTGCTTGGCCAACGTCACGTGGACAGTCTTCGAAGATAAACTGCCAATCAGCGCTGCTGATGTGAGTACTAAACCTGCATCTTTTTCTTCCCAATATATAAGCTGACAAAGGTTTTAATGGGTGCTGATTTTCCATCTCCTACTCTTCAGGTTGAGCTCCTACGCACTTGGGTAGGCAACGATGGTAACCTCCTTCTCAATAACTACCGACCTATCCAAGACACAGAGGACAGGGAAATTCTCCTCGTTACACAGTGAGCAGAGAACAATTGCACTGAAAGTATAGGTCTCTTTCCCACTAATCGCACCCACTTTTGTATGCAAACACTCGTATTGTATATATAGAATGATCACTGATAGAATGAAACAAAATGTTGAATGTATATAAACGTTCTCCTATGTCTTTTTTTGACTAGGTCTGTACTCTATATCTCTTACTGAAATCAAACAAGTATTCAAAGTGTAAATAAACTTTATCTCTAAAGAACGTTTCTTATTTGGTAATGATAAGTCAACCTTTCTAAAACGAAAGAGAAAGGAAATAGAAGTAACAGGAAAATACGATAAAAGCTACCCTTAGTGTTCTATATCAGGAATATAACCAGGGTACAGAAATCTTTCTGAGATTTTGGTAATTCCGTTACTTTTTAAAACACGTAAAGGTAGATAGCAGAGGAATGGTATTATATTTCGAAAGATAAAGAAGAAAAAGAAACATGAAAAAGTAGAAAACAAACTATTTACATTACAAGAGTTGCGTTCTTGATATATATATATATATGTATATATGTGTGTATGTATATATATATATACATATATATGTATATATATATATATATACATATATATATGTATATGTATATATATATATACATATATACGCTGCGACAAGTGAAGGGGTGATTTTAATATATCCTGCCCCGCAAGGTTGTAACAACCTATAGAACTCCCCTCCTGGTGACGACGTAGGAAGAACGATATCTTTGTTGTGCGAGGCTGAATGGATGCAGTCCCGTTCTTAGGGAGTGCCGAAACAGTAGTGGAGGATATGTGTATTTTCAGAGAGCAGATACGCAGGCTTGACGTTGTCTATGGAAATGAAGTCGGAGGTGCCACGGCTGTCGATGGTTAAGTTCTTGCGTGTCCTCTTGATGACTTGGTACCGGCCATCGTAAAGTTGTTGAAGAGGCTTCTTCACTTCTTCCACTTGTACGAAGACATGTGTTCATCTATCGAGGTCTTGGCGAAGCCGAGGTACGTGGTGGCAATCTTCTCCCATTTCTAAAACGGGAATCTTTCCATCTTTTTCCCATTCCACTTTGAAATTGGTATCAGTTGCTAACTGATGAAGTTCATCTAGGAAAACACCAAAGGGACCGCAACTCTAATTCTGAAAGGTGAAAATATCATCAAAATATCCGAACCTGGGGTTATGTTCTTCTTCCGACGATAAACCTCCAGGTATGATTTGGTTCACATATGTTTGAATGGGAAAAAGAAAGAAATATTTCCTTTTTAGATACCTTAATCATGAGGAATGGGAATAGGATTGCCTTCACTGTTTTTAGAAAGAACACCCATTCAGGAAGTTACCTTAATTTCTTTAGTCATTCACCCAAATCATATTAAAAGGAGTGTAGTTTCGGGGTTTTTTCTCCGAGCTTTCAGGATCTGTAGCCCCCAATTTATAGACAACGAGTTAATTTTCATCAGGTTCCAATTAACAAAATTAGCTTACCCTCAGTGGTTCCTGGATAAATCCCTCAGGCAAGCTAGAACTAGCTTTTTCAATTCCTCTTCCACAAAGCCAAATGTGTTATAAAATTCCCTTGGTATTCCCTTCTCAGAGTCCATTAGCCACATATTCAGGTCTTTATTTTGTTCCGACTGTGGTGTTAGTTGTGATCTACAAATGTGTTACAACACTGATGTCATCGCACATAACCAGGAAACGACCATCACACAGCCGCCGCCAATGTGTGGTCGTGGTCTAGGGGCTTCCAGCTGACCAAGCCTGCCCCCGTTACCCACAGTGCCATCGCCAGTTGGACTTAGGAGGGTCGGAGGAAAGTTGAGTTCGAAGGAGGGAGATGGTACGAAGCCATTCGCTAAGGAATTTGTTTAAGGTGGACAGCATCTCGCGTCATTGAAGTCCACACACTTGGCCAGCAGAGTGTCCTCCGCGGCTCTCTGAGGAGATGAGACAGGCGGCCTTCACGCTGCTAGTTGCATCGAGCTGCCGGGATCTTGGTCTATTAAGGTCCGCCTTTGAGTAGCGCCGGCCTGCGAATTCGCTGCCTGCCGTTAGGGTCTTCACGTGTGTCCATTGGCACCAGGGATCGAAAGAACGTTTTTATCGATGAGTCCCTTCTTTAAATACTCTTCGCTGCATATTCTAAGAGGGGGTTATCATTGGGTTTATCATAGGGTTCTACCTTAGGGCTCTTAGAATATGCAGCGAAGAGTATTTAAAGAAGAAATTAAATACATAACCGCTGCATTCAGGAACCTAAGGTACCCAGAGGGCATGTTAGGGACGTCACTACGGAAAGCCATTAAAATCAGACAGAGGAAAGAGAGTGAAGAAAGGACAGATTTACGATACCTTGTGGTTCCTAACTCTGGCCTTTCTCACATGCTTTTCAAAACGTTGAGACAGATAGGACTCATAGTAAATGGCACAGGGAAGAAAATAGGACACTTGACCACAAACACAACCAAGACGAACCGTGACAATAGCATCGTATACAAAATTCCCTACAAGGAATGCGACTGTGCATACTACGGAGAGGCATACAGAGGACTTAACAACAGATTTAGGGAACACAAAGCGGACATTAGACACCACCGAGAAACAAACGCTCTGGTTAACCACATAGACACAGAGGGACACCTACCAAACTGGGAGGGATCGACCATTCTAGCTAAAGGACTACACAAGAAACAACGGAAAATAATTGAATCACTTTACATTGCCAACCACAAAAACACAAACAAGAGAACTGGTGACATAAAATGGACATGACCTACCGCGACACTTGCCCTCCAAGAATGGCTTCCCAGAATGACTCTAAGTAGATACCTTTTTCCACTTCTGCCTACCCTTTCCAGCTTTCTTCCTTTTACTTTGACGTTCCTTCTTATACCATGCTACCATCCTTTATATCACATGCTACCAATTCACATATCCTCCATCATTTCTATATTGTTCCTTCACCACTTAAATAATTTCATCATTATCTTTACTATTCTCTTCTTTTTATCATTATTATTATTCTTTTAATATTATTTATTACTATTTATTTTCAAATTTTTTATTGTTATTATTATCATTATTATTATTATTATTATTATCATTATTATTATTATTGTTATTATTATCATTATTATTATTATTATTATTATTATTATTATTATTATTATTATTATTATTATTATTATTATTATTATTATTATTATTATTATTATTATTATTATTATTATTATTATTATTATTATTATTATTATTATTATTATTATTATTATTATTATTATTATTATTATTAATATTATTATTATTATTATTATTATTATTATTATTATTATTATTATTATTATTATTATTATTATTATTATTATTATTATTATTATTATTATTATTATTATTATTATTATTATCATTATTATTATTATTATTATTATTATTATTATTATTATTATTATTATTATTATTATTATTATCATTATTATTATTATTATTGTCATCATTATTATTATTATAATTATTATTATTGTTATTATTTTTACTATTATCATTATTATTGTTATTATACTTTTAATATTTTTTAACATTTAGATTTTCATTATCATCATCATTATTATTATTGTTACTATTATTAAGTATTTAGATTTTCATTTTTATTATCATTGTTATTATTATCATCATTATTGTTACAAATACTATTAATATTTTCTTTGTTACTATTAGTGTTGTCATCACATTTACTTCTTAGTTTTTATTGTTATTATTATTAGATATTTAAATTTTCATTTTTATCATCATTGTTATTAACATCATTATTATTGTTACAATTACTATTAATGTTTTCTTTGTTATCATTAGTGTTGTCATCATATTTACTTGTTAAACTTTATTACGAATAAGTAATGTTCACACTTGTCACCGACTATAGTAACACGGGGAGGTAGTGAGGTCCACCCCATGAATAAAATGCCAATAGCTTGTTTGTACACCATTCCTTTGAAAAAGCATACCTGCGACACTAGTCAGGAATAAACTCAAGACTAAGACTCCTGTGTTTCCTACTCCACTTACGTCATATATTTATATACATACATATACATACATATATATATATATATATATATATATATATATATATATACATATATATGTTATGTATGTATATATATATGTATATATAAATATATATACATAAATATATATATGTATATATATATTTGTGTGTGTGTGTGTGTGTGTGTGTGTGTGTGTGTGTGTGTGTGTGTGTGTGTGTGTGTGTGTGTGTGTGTGTGTGTGTGTGTGTGTGTGTGTGTGTGTGTGTGTGTTTCCAAGTGATTACCCAGATGCCGTTGGATGTTTGGCAGGCTGAGCCCAATTAGATATAATCTTTTTGTGCCGAGTTCCGAGCCGATAGGTCTTACACATGTGAACAATAACGAGACCTTGGAAGCCACATTTCCGCATCTTTCCGCGATATCATCTTTACTGGCTTTTTTGTACTGTCTAGCATACCCTTTTCCTGTAGATATCTTGGGTTACTACATACATAATAGATCTGTTTGTGTGTGTGTGTTTGTGTGTGTGTGTGTGTGTGTGTGTGTGTGTGTGTGTGTGTGTGTGTGTGTGTGTGTGTGTGTGTGTGTGTGTGTGTTTGTGCGTGTGTGTGTGTGTGTGTGTGTGTGTGTGTGTGTGTGTGTGTGTGTGTGTGTGTGTGTGTGTGTGTGTGTGTGTGTGTGTGTGTGTGTGTGTGAGAGAGAGAGAGAGAGAGAGAGAGAGAGGTTCACCATGGTCTTGGATCACGTGTTGGATTCGTGATACTCGTGATTGACAGCTATTTCCTTCCCGGAAAAGAGCTTAGGTCTCATATATTACCGATCTATGGGTAATGCTGTGACCTTACCCCCCCCCCCAATGTGTGTGTGTATTTACCTAGTTTAACTAGTTGTATTTTACGGGAAGGGGAGCTATGCTCGAGGTGTTCTGTCTTCATATCCCATTTTATCTTGACTGTTTTTAAATTCGTGTATCGTTATTGCACACACCATATTCTCATCTAACTTGTTCCAAACGTCTATTATCCTGTGGGGAAAGCATTCTTTTTTTTTTTTTTTTAGGTCTCTTCTATAATTGCCTTTTTTATTTTCCTTCCGTGTCCTCTTGTATCTCTACTATCCCATTTTATTAGATCCTCTCTATCAATAATTTCCATGCCTTTCATGATTCTATAAATAGTTATCAAGTCTCCTCTCTTTCTTCTTTGCTCCAATGTCTGTAGCTCAAGTTTTGCCAGCCTCTCTTCATATGATAGTTTTGAGAGTGTTGGTGCCAATTTCGTAATTGCTCTTTATATTGTTTGAAGTTTTGTTATACATTTTTTTGTACCTGGTGACCACGTCGTCGCTGCATACTCCAATCTTGGTCTTATCAATGTGACTGATATTTTTTTCACCATTTCTTCGTCCAGGTATTTAAATGCCACTTTGATTGCTCTTATTAAATTATAAGTTCCTCCAAAAATTTTGTTTATATGTTTTTCAGGGGACATATTCATAATAATGACTCCCAGGTCCTTCTCATTTTTCATTTCTTCTTATTTATTCCTTTCCCAGTTTATATGATCCCATTATTCTTTTATTGCTTCTTCCAAATTCCATTATACTACATTTCTTAATATTGAATTCCATCTCTCCCTTCCTACTCCATTTATTGGGATCACTCTACAGCGACTCACACTCTTCTTCAGTGTTCACTTTTTTCAACAGTTTTGCATCGTCCGCAAATAAGCTCATATAATTTTCAATTCCTTTATCCATATCATTAATATATATAGCAGACATTATTGGAACCAAAACTGTTCCTTGTGGAACTCCACTAATCACTTCATCCCAATGAGAATGTTTGTCTCGTATCACCACTCTCATTTTTCTTTCATGCAAGAAGTATTCCATCCACTTCAGAAGTTTGCCCTGTATCCTCCTGCAGTTTCTAATTTCTTTAGCAATTTCTTATGTGGCACCTTATCAAAAGCTTTTTTTCGGGTCTAGAAATGCACAATCAGCCCATCCATCTCTTACTTGTATTATATCTATTAGTCATGAATAGAAACACCTCAAGATTGTGACACATGATCTTCCTTGTCTAAATCCAAATTGCCTTGGATTTAGTAAATTTTTTCAAAATGCTTTACCCATCTAATTTTAATCATTCTTTCACAAATTTTAGCTACCATACTTGTAAGAGAGACCGGTCTATAGTTATTAGGGTCTTCCTTGTTTTCCCCTTTATAAATTTGTACTATATTTGCTCTTTTCCAATCTTCTGGATCTTTTCCTTCTTTCAATGAACTGCTTATTAGACTATGTATTTTGTCTGTTAATTCGCTCCTGCATTCTTTCAAAATTCAGTTTGCCATTTCATCTGGATCATACGATTTTCTAAGATCGAGATTACTCAAGTGATTAATTATTTCTTTCCTTGTTACTTCTATCTCTTTCTTAGGGGGGACTTTCTCCAACCACTCGACATCTCAAAGTTGTATGCTCTCCCTCGTAAACACTGATTTAAAATGCTTGTTCATAATTTCTGCCATTTCTATTTCCTCTGTGTATTTAATTCCTCCTTGTCGTAGTTTCACTAATTCTTGTTTGTTTTTCAGTTTGTTGTTTACAAATCTATAGAATAGGTTTGGTTGATGCTTACATTTTTCTATGATATCGTTTTCGTGTTTTCTCTTTTCTTCTCTGCGCACCAGTGCATATTGGCTTCTAAAACAGGAATATATTTTCCAATTTTCGGTTCTTTTGTCTTTCCTCTATTTTATTTAACTTTATCCTTTTTGTCTTTTAACGCGCTACATCTTTTGTTGTACCAACATTTTACATATCTTTTTTTTTTGTGTTGGAACATTCTTTTCCACTCCTTCTTTATAACTTTTTGTCAAAATATTCCATTTCTCTTCTACTGTTGTTTCCTCCTTGTGTATCCTTTCCCAGTCTGCTTTTTGGAAATATTCTCTCATCTTATCAAAATATGTTTTTCTATACATCAACCAACGAATGCCTACATGGCTCAGGAAATTATACTAAAAATTCTGTACTTGATTTACGTGAGCTCATCGTGAAGAGGCAAAATTGTGTTAGCGTGGTATGTCGTACATCATACCATTATCGTACATTGTAATTGTATGTTGCTTATTAGGGGAATTATATGTTTCCCCCTCTTTATAAAATTGTCATATGCTTTGTTGTTTGTTGTTTTATTATTTATTGTAATTATGTGTAATCATTGTGTATATTGTAATTATACTGGATATCGCATAATACGATGCACGTCTTTTGGCGCGAATTGGCAGCTTGGCGTCGGTTGAGAGCCAGCTCTCGTTGTATACACACGTATTAGTTGTCAGTATCAGAGATTACAGTGTGTTTCCCACAATTTGACTTTTATTTAGTAGCCACCCAACACAAAATCACACTTAACAGTGAAACAGACTAACAGATCAATTTAGTGGGACATTGTGCATAAAGTTGCCAAAGTAAAAACCTGAGAGTCACAACAGGTATTAACAACCACTATACTCCAGATACGTCAATTTATGTTTCATTATAACCTTCTTGGATACAACAAACCAAAAGAGCTCTTAATATATCAGTCATCTATGATCACATGTGGGATAACATACATAGTCCCACAGGTGTATCGCAAAACCCTACAACGAGACTTTGTCATCGAGGTAATGAGGGAGCACGCCAACCCCAAAAAATACTATTACATTAATATTGACTCATTCTTTCCCATATAACAGATATATGCTATGACAGGTTAGGTACAGTGGCCTTGGATATCAAAAGAGCAGGTGTGGCCCAATTGATAAGAGAACACTTGTATGTCAGTCTAGACGAGAAACTAAGTGTTTGGGGTAATTGGCTTTCTCAGATTTAACTCTATGATTAAAATTGTGGATCTATTCTGATCCCAATTTTCTCCACTCTGCATCAGGTAAAGAAACCACACAAATATAATCACATATTCTACATACATACATACATACATACATACATACATACATACATACATACATACATACATACATACATACATACATACATACATACATACATACATACATACATATATACATACATACATACATACATACATACATACATACATACATACATACATACATACATACATACATACATACGTACGTACATACATACATACATACACACATACATACATACATAACGTACGTGCATACAAATATACATAACGTACGTACATACACACATACACAGCGCACGTACATACATACATACATACATACATACAAGCATGCATACATACATACATACATACATACATACATACATACATACATATATACATAATATACATATATACATACAACCGTACATACATACAAAGGATTACTAAGGATTACAAAGGCGAAGCATGCCGACAGGGGACCATTTGATCCATATCTAGGTCAGATGCAAAAAAAAATAATAATAATATAAAAATAAAAAGAATCATATAATAATGTAAATAACAAATAAAATACATAAATAAATGCATAGGTATAGTTGAATAACAAATAAACAGGTAAATAGTAAATGATAACAAATTGACATATAACTAATAATAAATGAAAATCAGACAGACAAATTATAACAAAACAAATAATATAAGATAAATTATAATCATTACAGCATCTTACTTAGGTATTTATCTAAATGATTCTTAAAGCTTCGAACTGAACTACATTGCACTACCTGTGCAGGAAGTTTATTCCATTCATTAACTACACGGTTGGCAAAGTTGTTTCTACCTACTTCCAAATTGAATCTATTTCCGGACAGTTTGAGACCATTGTTTCTTGTCTGATTCTCATTCAATGTGAAAATTTGGTCACTTTTGATGTTGCCAATTCCCTTTAAAATCTTAAAGACCTGTATCAAGTCACCTCTGAGTCTACGCTTTTTTAGGGAAAACAGATTCATGTGCTTAAGTCGATTTTCGTATGATTTATTTTTGATATTTGGAATCAGTTTTTGTGGCTCGCCGTTGTACTTTTTCCAGTCTGTCAATGTCTTTAATGAGATTCGGTGACCATACGGAAACAGCATATTCCAAATGTCAACGAACTAACGATTTATATAGCTTGTTAATGAGTGATGGACTTTTGAAATCAAAAGATCGCGCAATCAATCCCAGAATCTTATTTGCTTTCTCAGAGGCTGAAATACACTGCTTGGATGATTTTAGGTCGTTACTAATAATTACGCCGAGATCTTTTTCACTATCCACTTTTGTTAACGAATTTCCAAATAACTTGTAATCGTGCTTACTGTTATTTTTACCTATGTGCATTACCTTGCATTTACTTGTGTTAAATTTCATTAGCCACTTTTCAGACCATTGCTATAATTGATCTAAATCTTCTTGAATATCTAATTGGTTTGAGTGATCATTTGCCACTCCGCACAGTTTTGTATCATCAGCAAATTTGGAAACAGTAGATTTTAGTCCATGGTCTATATCATTTATATATACTATGAATAGAAGTGGCCCAAGAACGGAACCCTGAGGAACTCCACTTGCAACACTTTTCCATCCAGAAGTTTTTCCATTTAAAACAACTCTGTTTTCGACCTTTCAACCAATTACTAGTCCAACCTAATAGGCTACCACTTATTCCATGCAAAGCTAATTTAGTAAGTAGTCTTTCGTGTGGGACGGTATCAAAAGCTTTTGCATACATACATACATACATACATACAGTTATACATACATACATACAGTTATACATACATACATACAGTTATACATACATACATACATACATACATACATATATATAGATACATACACACATACATACATACATGCATAATATATATATATATATATACATACATACATACATACATACATACATACATACATACATACATACATACATACATACATACATACATACATACATACACCCATACATAATACATACATACATACATACATACATACATACATACATACATACATACATACATACATACATACATACATACATATATACATACATACATACATACATGCATACATACATACATACATACATACATACATACATACATACATACATACATACATACATACATACATACATACATACATACATACATATACCAAAAGCCTTTCTCCCCCTTATAAGGGAGGAAGCCAAAAAACAAAGGCACTCACACCCACTCCATCCCTATTACATTCCACTCCTCTCCACTCTCTTACCTCCATCTTATCTTGGCACCTCCTGGATGACGGGTCATCCCTGCATCTCACCCACTGCCCTGGATCAGAAGCAGTGTCGTATGACATAACACATCCACAGCAAGGCCGCTTCATTAAATCGGCGACCCTCCCTCTCCGTCCCCTCCTGCAGAAAAGGAGTAGACGGGGAGAAATCCCATCGGGCTGTGTCAATTTTTTCTCACACATACTCTCTTATCCCCCATCCCCCACTCATTCCACCTCATGCATCACAACATCTTCCATATACAACCATTCTCCATTCACCCCTGTCTTCTGTCCTCTCCCGTCCTACCTCAACAGACATTCCCCTCCTCCTCAAAGCCCCTTTTACCCCATCCAACCATCTCATCCTAGGACGTCCCCTCATGTTCACTCCTTGCACATCTGCCTTCCGCACCTTTTACTAGTCTTTCTTCAGTCATCCTTTCCATGTGTCCAAACCAGCCCCATACTCTTTCATCCACCCTATCTCTCAGCTCCCTTTCCACTCCCGTTCTCCTCCTCACCTACTCATTTCTCATTCTATCCAGCCTAGTAACCCCTATCATACTTCTCAGACACCTTATCTCAAATACATTCAATCTCCTCTCTTCTTCTTTTATGTTCCTTACATACATACATACATACATACATACATACATACATACATACATACATACATACATACATACATACATACATACATACATACATACATACATACATACATACATGCATACATACATACATACATACATACATACATACATACATACATACATACATACATACATACATATACCAAGGCTTTTTTCCCCTTTCAAGGGAGGTAGCCAAAAAGAAAAAGGCATAAAATCATTCCCACCCATTCCATCCCTAAATACACTCCACTCCCCTCCACCCTCCCTCTTATCTTAGCACCTCCTGGATGACGGGTCATCCCTGCACCTTGTCCACTGCTCTGGGTCAGAGGCAGTGTCGCAAGTCACAGCACATCCACAGCAAGGCCGCTTCATTAAATCGGCGACCCCCCTCTCCATCCCCCCCCCCATGCATAAAAGGAGAAGACGGGGAGAAATCCCTTCGGGCTGCGTCAAATTTTGCTCACACATACTACCTAACACCCCCATCCCCCCACCCATTCCCCCTCATGCATCATAACATCATCCATATACAACCACTCTCCATTCACTCCTGTCTTCTGTCCTCTAAGCCATCCTGAGTCCACTGCTGAACAAAGTCCTCCTTCATAGCATTCCATGATTCACACGACCGCACCAACCTCTGCCACGTCACTCCTGCAAACTTCTCAATCTCGTCTCTCCACCTTCTGTCTGGTCTCCCTCTTCCACGCTTCCCATCTCGCAGCATCCACTCAGTAACACACTTGCTCTATCACTCATCAGTCTTTCGCACTAATCTACCTGCCCAATTCCACTTCCTCTCTTTTATTGCCTCCACAATATCTTTCACTCTAGTCCGCTCTCTCTCTCAACTTACTCTCTTTTGGTATCTCAGCGTTATTTCCATCATTGATCTCTCTATTCTCTTCTGTGCATTCTTTCGCTTTATTTCCATCGCCCTCGTCAGTTTCCAAGTCTGTCACCCATAGATTATTGCTGGCAGAATGCACTGATTGTAAACTTTACGTTTCAAGGTAGAGAGCCTCTCAAGATTTTATCATACTTACCAAACTCTTTCCAACCAATTGTAATGCGTCTTTTTATTTCATTGTAATTATCTTTGGTTATTTTCACCATCTGGCCTAAATAATTATACTCTTCAACTTCTTAAAAAATCAGAGCTTGTGGAGTGTCAAGGAAACATCAATTTAGGGAAATATGTTTCTATATTAAAGGAAGGACTCATTCCAATATTCTCCAGTGGTAGAATGAGTAAAAATGTCTTCCTATTTATGAAAGATGGAGCTCCTTGTCACACTACTCAACTCACTCACTCCGTTGGATCTTGAACCTCGTGTAGATTCTGGTCCGCCAACAGTAATCCTCCCCATACCCTTCGGTCCTGTGCTGCTTCCATCCAGGTTATTTTAGTTATTCCTCTTCTGTCCATCTCCGCATCCACTCCATCTATCCATCTCATTCGAGGTCTCCCTCTGGGTCTTCTTCCAGGCATTCTACCCATCATAACTCGTTTCGGAATTCTACTTGTCACACTACTCAAGCAGCACAAAATTGGTTGAGCCAAAATAGAATCAGGAAACTTCCATGTACAAATTAGTCTCATGATATAAACCCTATTGAACACCTCTGGGGCATATTAGACCGACAACTTCGCAAAAAGAACAGGAAGGCATCTTCAAAGCCGAACTCCTAGGATTACTGCGGGAAACATGGCAAGAAATACCTCAAGGTGATATTAGTGAACTAATCACTAGCATGCCTAGAAGGCTCTTTGCATTGAAAAAAAAAGCAGATGGGATGTCAAGTCAACCAAGTATTAGTTATTCACATTGTGGCCATTTATAAGCACTTTAATTATATCAACTGCTTGTTTGATAAATTAAACTATTTCTCTCGGTGTCTATTTAATTGTCATATCTGTATATATATATATATATATATATATATATATATATATATATATATATATATATGCATACAGTAAATACATAAATACATGTATATGTATATATATATGTACATACATACATATATATATATATATATATATATATATATTCTGTTGAAAACGACAGCAAATTCATTAGAAATTAATTTCTTTCTTAAGCTTTCTAGCTTTCGGAAAGTAGATTTCTGGGGAAATGAGAGGGGAAGAAGCAAATTTCCAATTGACATTGGTAACTTATATTAACACAGAAGTCTATGTTATATACAAAATAAATGAAAATAAACAAAACACAGTATAATAAACCCAAGACGTTTCACAGATCGTTCTGCATCTTCAGTTGGAATGAAGGGAAGTGTGACCAAGACGAGTATAAATATGTATAAAGGCAAACCTTGGAGAGGTCACTTAATAACTCTCCTCTGTTTGGCTGGCGCTGTTTGGTTGGTTCCTAAGCCTTGCCGATCGCCTAAGGCATGACATTTTATCCTCTGCGGGGATATTTTGGACCTTTATGGGTGTTCTCTGATCTGGTGGTTGTATTTTGGTGAACAAATGTCTCCTACGTGTTGGTTTCATGCTGGGGAGGAGGGAGAAATCATTTGATTGTACATTAATAATTGGTTGTAAATCTTTTATGATTACAGCCTTCAAAATGGTCAAACATTGGAGGTCCTTCTCCTCTGCGACGATTTCTGTGTTGTGTACCATGGATTCCCTGTCGAGATGGCGTCTGTGGTGGGTCCAAAGGTGTTGTTACTCCAACAACGAAGTACAATCTACACTCAGAAGAGTTATTGACACCTGGTACCAAGAACCTCATCACACTACCACAGAACATGAAGGAACCACACACCGCATATTCTATAAGTCCCAGATGTCCAATAGATATAAAGAGGATGAGAAAATATTAAAAGACATTATTAAAAGAAATGTGACTCCCACGAAAGAACATGACAAATTATCACTCACCATTTACTACAGGAACAAGAAAAGATCTTCCCTAATCTTAAAAAATCACACCGCCCCAAAACCTCATGGTATACGTCAATTCCACGTAGTATATAAATTCACCTGCCCAGAGGAGGACTGTACGCCCCTATCTACCTACGTGGGAAGGACAACTACCACCCTGTCCAGAAGAATCACCCTTCACCTACAACAAGGAGGACCGAAACAACACATTTGGACCCACCACAGACGCCATCTCGACAGGGAATCCATG
>NC_134809.1:22465964-22468464 GCF_046742065.1 Oratosquilla oratoria | reverse complement strand
TCCTTCAAGTAAATAATTACAAAGATCACTCTTCTTTCTTTAGGTGATGTGCGCATGCTTGGAGGCCAGACGAATGGTAAGACAATTTTCCATTCTTAATATTTCTGTTGAATATGGAGAGGTGCATGGAATAACGTAAACACTTAATAACAAAAATGGTTAGAAACTCTGTTTTTGGATATTGTAGAGGGGACCAAGAAGAAAGACAAAGCCCAGGACAACCAAAGCTTCCCAAGAGGACGACTGGAGCTTCCAGGGAGAAGACACAGGTAAGATGCCAATGTTGTTCCATTGTCTTATGGTCCGCATATGTACATGGCTAAATGTAACATTACAGGAAACATTTTGTTTTTATTTAACAAAATAATAACTTGGACCTTCCAGGTCCCGAGACATGGGCGACCAACTACCCTGACTGTGGAACGCCCTTCCAGTCGCCCATCGATCTGCCGGACCCCTCGGACATGGATGTGGTCGAGTCGGAGCCAATCAAGTTCGTGGGCTACAACAGGAAACCCAAAGAGCAATACCTATATCATGATGGATGGTCAGGTACGCTTTGACAACAAAAGTGATAGATGAGGAAGGCGAGGCGTTTATTAAAGACCAAATCATAAGTCATAATATATATATATATATATATATATATATATATATCAACCACAATGCACTTTAATTCTAAGCCATATAGGCGCATGCAGAAATTGTAACGTGGTACGCCCGAGGACTCGAACCTATGCGGCGAGAACGTTACCAGTGCCGAGTGACTTATATATATTTGTGTGTGCATATATGTATGTATATACAGATTCTCACCTGATTTTCAATAACGTAAATGTTCCCCATCCAGCAAAACTTCTTGGTACGTACAAGAAGGTCCCTTCAATTTCTGGCGGTCTCCTCGACGACACCTACAATTTCCTTCAGCTTCACTTCCACTGGTCAACAACAGACGAAGAAGGGTCGGAGCACACCATAGGAGGCGAACCGTAAGTTTGTTTTGGACAAGGAAGAATAGGGTTGCGATACACATCCAGTTAAAAAAAAAAATGTATTTTGAATTTTATTTTAAGATTCTGATTTGTTGACTCATTTTTTTTTTTTCTGTTGTCCTTAGATCACCTCTGGAAATTCACTTTGTTCACCAGAGTGAATCTGGAGCTTTGGCCGTCTTGGGGGTAAAGACCTTCATTGACGAGGAGAGTCCAAGAAAAAGTGTTCTGTTTCCCTTCTGGCCGTGTTTCGTTAGCATGGAAAAGGTAAATCTATAACCCGTGTTCATTTCACATGAAATTTCATGTCGCCTTTGCCGTTTTTTCGTCTCAAAAACTTAGAACTATGTATAACGTGTAATTTCTTTCTTTTCACTGAGTAGTTTGAAGACAAGTGTCCTCTGAAGAAAAAGAATGGAATCGTGATCGAAAATCTTCTTCCCCCCAACACCAGCAGGTTCTACAGGTACTGTTCCCACCAAAGACTCTTTTATGTATGTTTATGTTGCTAATAAGAACACGTGTACTTATGTTCGCTTATGCAAAGTAGACCACTTGGAAAAAGAAACTAACAAAGCAAAGCGCTTTCGTATATTACGTTTTCAGTGCAAAAATTACATAGTCAAACAGAAATACATAGTCTATATATACATATTTATATATACATATTTATGCATGTGCCAACTACTCTCACAGCGGAGGCACTCTCACAATATCCAATTTGTCGTTCCTGCAGGTACGTGGGTTCGACGACTGTGCCTCCTTGTATAGCCAACGTGACGTGGACTGTCTTCGAGGAAAAACTCCCCATCTCTCGTATTGACGTGAGTACCCCAACTTTGTCCCCGTCGTCAGGAAATGTCAGGGCAATGCTGTAAGAATTCTCTGGAGTTGATAGTCTCCTTGAATAAAGCTCTTGGTCTTTGCAGACTATGCTCCTTCGATCGTGGATGGGGAAGGATGGCTTACCTCTGGTGACCAACAACCGGCCGATCCAGGACGCTGGAGACAGGGGGATCCTTCTCGTCGAACAGTAACTTGGCATTCAGCAAGACTACAATAACTTTTCCCCCATCCTGTTCCTGGCCCTATCCCAGGACTCAGACTCATTGCTATTGCATTAAACTTGTGATATTCTATTCTGGTTGTCCCCAATTTACCTTTATCTAGTTAAGTTACCCCTCATCAGATTGCCTGTCTATGACAGTTCTTAACTGCAACTAAGGTAATTGAGCGTACTACTACTATGAAGATATTTTCTTTGTAAATGATTAGTAATTATCTTGGGAGTTATTGATGGAGCGTGGGAAGTTATGCAATTGGAGAAAGTTCAATGTAAATGTGATTAAATGTAAGGTGATGAGATGTTCAAAGGTGGAAGATGGCATCGAGTTGGAAGTAAATCTTATAGGCGAGAGGCTGGAGGAAGTGGACATCTAAAGGTATTTTGGGTCGGTTGTGACAGGAAAAGGAGGAGTGATGGTGGAAGTAAATTGTAGACTGAGAGA
>NC_134809.1:22455964-22458464 GCF_046742065.1 Oratosquilla oratoria | reverse complement strand
ATAATAATAATAATAATAATAATAATAATAATAATAATAATAATAATAATAATAATAATAATAATAATAATAATGGTAATAAGGGTAGTAGTAATAATGATATTAAAAATAATATCAACAAAAATAATGACAATAATAATAATAATAATAATAATAATAATAATAATAATAATAATAATAATAATAATAATAATAATAATAATAATAATAATAATAATATAATAATAATAACAACAATAATAATAATGATAATGATAATAATAACAATAATAATAACAATAATAATAATGATATAATAATAATAATAATAATAATGATAATAGTAATACTAATAATACTAATAATAATAATAATAATAATAATAATAACAACAATGATAATAATGATATTAATGATAGTAATAAGATAATAATAACAATAATAATATAGACAATAATTATTATATTAACTATACGTGTGATAATAGGTACGATAAAAAATAATAATAAAATTATAGTTGTTAAGACTTACAATAGTTATATTGAACAATATATTTTAGTATTAGTTTCGATAATTAAACAAGAATGACAATATAATAGATAACCTGCAGAATATATCTCGCCACGAACGTTTGTCTGTATTGGATGAATGTGATGTCTGTCAAAAGAAATAATAAAAAAAAATACTCATAAAGTATCAATGAATAAAAAAAAATACGTAAAGAAAATGCAAAAACACTACAAAAAATAAAAATAAATGAATTAGAAATAAACGTGGGTCCTTAAATTAATTAGCCAGACTGAAAATTCGGAATCATGTCCATCAATCCAGAATAAAAAAGGATCGACGAATTCGACTTATCTTACAACAAAGGAACATATGTACAGATTCGACATGTGGACTATGTTATCCTAGTACGCTGCGATACGCTGACTATAGGTAATCAAGTACGGATGTAATACGTGGACTATGGGAAAACCAAAGATTCATCCCACATCATGGCCCGTCTCAACTGCCCAACTCTGAAACGCCTCCATTCAAAAAGCTAAGAATAAATTCTTTAAAAATCGAGGTGGATTAAAGTGTTGTCAGAAGCAATTCCTACGGAGTCTACAAAAATATGAGGACTGTGAATTTTATATCACGATCAAGTATTATGGACCGTTTCCTTTAGCATGGGAACGGAAAGGAACTTAAATTATTTGATTTAATGATCACCGCCTTTTTTTTTGTCATTCGTTTATTTTGTTTATTTATCTACTTATTTATTTTTTGAGAATCACGGAATAATTGTGGACAGTCCGCTCAAAAAACCTGCGGAATGACGTCATGTCTGCCGGCGGTATAACGCTTTGCACAAAATGACGTCGTTTTTTCTTTCTTCTTCGTTTTCTTTTTTCTTTTTTGCGTCAGGTTCCTTTGTCATCATTCACACGAGGCGATTTTATTCTCTTCTCTTTTTTTTTTTTGCAGTTTGGCAGCGCTCGATATTAAAGTAACGTTACCTGTAAAATGATATAACGGACGTAACAGAGACAATGTATTACCTACGATAATAAGCTTTTAATAGTATGAGAATTAACAAGCTTCTTCTATATCTGAAACGATAAATGAGAAGACACTGTCTTAGTTGATGAGTAACTTAACTGTATGGAGAATTAACAAGCTCCACATAGGGACAACAACTGGCGACGGCGTTGTGGCTCACACCGTCACACGAAGTAAAAAAAAAAAAAATACATGAGTAAATAGAATGAGTGTGATTGCACATTGTCAACTTGAAAAAAGAAATGATTACCTATGGCATCCTTAAACTTTGTTGGGTAGGGTAAGACGCGGGACTCGAGTGTTCCGCGTGTACCTTCGAGAAAAGAATTATGATGGTATTTACCAGTAACAGTCTCATATGTTTTTTTTCCTATAAAAATAATAAAACATGCATCATCAGAATTCTCTTCAACATTTCCAACAAAACAAGTGAAACACACACCAACCCGTTCTCTTACTCGAGAACCACGTAGGTGAGTCGACGTCTGCCTCCTTCACGGAAGCGATGCAACTAAACCCTTTCGCATCTGACGCTGGGAAGGCATCACGCGCATGCGCAGAAGGGTTGCCAGGTCCCGGGGTTGACGTGGTGGTGGGCAAAGATGCTATATCATATTGTACACTAGAAGGTGATTTGGTGGGGGTAAGGACTTGCATTTGATGCAGTGTCGCGTGAAAGAGTTGTGTGTGTGTGTGTGTGTGTGTGTGTGTGTGTGTGTGTGTGTGTGTGTGTACATGCGCGCTCACAGAAGAAAGAGGAAGATTTCATTTCATTGCCTTTTCGAAAGTTCTGGAGGTCCACTCTGAGTACTGTGTAAGATGCGGGTTTAGATAGTTACCCCCAACCCATCGAAGTCACCCTGGGTGTCTGTGTTCCACTTCGTGTTCCATTTCGCCCTACAGTAACTTTCCATATACATTTGCTATTGATTCAACATGAATGCATGCACACGTGTATATGTCCTGTATATAT
>NC_134809.1:22440964-22453464 GCF_046742065.1 Oratosquilla oratoria | reverse complement strand
TCCATTCAGCTCTGAACAAGGGCCCTGACCTTTCACACATTATTACATAGAATGATCAAGACATCTTTATGTTTTGCACACACAAAAAAAATATATATATACGTTCCATCAACAAGCATTCGCTGAAAACCCCCGTAATTCCCACAGATAGAACTGGACACATAAGTATTAACAATACACAGTGACACTTGTTTTAATTCCACGCAGCCAATTTGCACAACGTCTTTGGTTCCGGCTGCAATAGCCGTTCGTGTGACTCCACGCACGTCGGACAGCTTTGCCTTGGACAAGAACAACAACAACAACAACACTTTTCGCACCACCATCTTCTCTTTTGGTGAGCTCTTTTGTATGTAAGCCACCTATACTCGACATTTTCTCACCATGACGATCTAAGGTAGGTTCCTTGATACCACCACTGTAATAACTCACTCGATCATTTGCAAATCTTAGATTCACGGCCAGCACCATCAACATCGCCATGGTCGTTATGACCGTTTTCTTTCATTAGGGAGAGGATCTTGAGTTTCCGGGTCGCTAGCAATGGCGTTAGGTTGCGTCTCTAGCAAATGTGGTAATGATTGCGCCTCGTTTAAAAACCGTATGACCATAAGCACTTTCTTCCACCCTCGACCGATTTATCATCACCGTCATCATCTTTAAATGATGTTTATCGTCAACGTCATCGCCACCTTCATTGCCATCGTCCCTTCACCTTAGACAAAATTGTCTTAGTCTTCTTGTCGGTTGTCTCGTTGTAGTGAATACTCTAAGAGACTCTATATTCTAATGCACTTTTGATGAGGGGTGATTGATGTGAGGCTTCGAAAGGTTGCAAGGTGCCCGAGGAATTCAGGATTCGGGTGAAGGCAGTTAGTAGTGGAATAGGTGTGAATTATAACAAAGGTTGAAGAGGTGGTCAGTATGGATGAACTGGAGAGATTAGGGAAAGTGGAAGAATTTATCACTTCGGACAATGTGTGGAGGGTTTTGGAATACAGGACACGTCGGAGGAAGGAAGGAAGGAAGGAAGGGACGAAGAAAGGAACGAAGTAAGGAGAGTTGTGAAGTGGGTTTTAGGTAGAAGAGTCATGAGGTATAAACTTTAGGGAGGTTGTGAAACGTAAAAAGCTTGAAAACGCGTTGTTGCTTTCAAGCTTGAAAGCTTAAAAAGAGTATTCAACATTGCGAAACCCTTTGGGATGTGATGGTACTTTAAATTTTAGGAAAATGCTACTTAAAGATCAGGAAACGTACAAGTGGTATGAAGCATGGGAAGTCTGTTTCGTCAAATATGAACTAGATGACTCATGAAACTTGAAAATGAATCGTTCGAACAATCTAAGTTTCTTAAGTTTATGCCTTTATCTTGACCTCTCAGTCTTAACAGAGATTCGAAGAAGAAGGAATCATTGTAAAACTTTCGTTAGAATTTGAAGAAGCTATAACAAGTTGCTGGGATGGAAAGAGTATATCTTCTTCTACGACCAGAAGGACTCTGGATGACCTAAATAAGACTTTATGTTGCTGGAAAGCGTGCGGAAAACTTGGCTGCATGAATGATATACAAAATAGTTTAATGGCTGTTGTGAAGGCTACGGCGGCTTCTCCTGGGGATTGGTGAAGGATCGAACTGGACTTCGTGAGCCCTTCGGATTGAGAGACTGCTCAGGATCTTCCGAGAGTGGGAGAAGGGAACTGGGAGGAGAGGAGGAGGTAGTGGGAAGTCCGAAGGTAGGGGGATAAAGGAAGAGGCACTTTGTAGATTTTACTTCTGCTAATGTCAGCTGATTTTATCCAGCTGTGTGGAAAGAGTGGCAAAAAAAAAAAAAAAAATTGCCAAGAAATAGACGATGTTAGAGGAATGCTTTATAAGGTGACAGTTACAAGAATAAGGAGAAAATGAAAAAAGAAATAGAAAAAATGGAAGTAGGTGAAACAAATATGTTATTAGGAAAAGAAGACAAACGACAGAGAAATAAGTAATGAAAAAACAACAATCAAGACTTAGGCGAGGAGAAAACAATAAGTAAGAAAAAGTGTGATATAGGATACAGAAAAAGAATAGAAAAAACTATAAAGTTAGGAAGGAAGTGATGGAACAAAAGAGGAGAGGAACAAGGGAGGAGTGAAACGGAGAACTTGTAGAAAGAAGTGGTAAAGAACTATGAGAAAGGAAAGGAAGGGGCAGGAAGACGCCCCGAAATGAAGAGGAGGATACAGACAGAAGGGAACATAACGTTGGCAGAAGGTAGCAGAGGTAGAAGTAAAAGTGAAAGAGGAAAGGAAGCTGAGGAAATAGGACGGGAGAGAATGCTATGGAAGTAGGGAAGAGGAGGAAGAGGAAGAGGAGGAGGAGGAAAGAGGGGTCAGAGGAGGGCACTTGGAGACTGGAGGGGAGGTGGGGAGGGGGGCTGGGGTAGGACCTGCATCATGAGGTCGATTCTTCCATCGGGACTGTGGTTACGATCTCCGGCGCGAGCAGTCTCGAGTTTTCTGTCACACACAGTTCTATAGACTCGCGACCACCCCCCACCATCCCTCCACTCCCTCCTGCTCCTCCTCCGCCTCCTCTGCTGGGGGGCATCGCTTCTCGGACGGGCATCGGACACAATGACGTGGCCAACGACGACGCTGTAGGGGGTGAAGGTGGCGGCGAAGGTGACGCTCCCCCGTAGGAGGCGGAGGCGATCGTGACACCACGAACGTGTTGCCGTCGACGACCGCCGAACTTGTTGTGTGAAGAATGATGGTGGTGGTGGCGATGGTGGTTGTGATGGTGATGGTGGGGGTAATGGTAGGACCGGAGCGAGCTCGGCGGTGGCACGAGAGGCGAGGACCCGAGCGACACCGAGGCCGAGATGGTGGGGATGACGAGCGGTGGAGGAGGAGGCGGAGAACCCCTGTAGGAGGACTCACCGTAGGAAGGTGTCGAGGTCTCATTTTCTTCCACGATGGTCGCCGGGCCCTCCCTCGAGTCGCCGTCTGACCCGACGAAAGGCTCGTACTCGACTGATGGGACGGCTATGTCGTCGTCTGCAATAGGAACATGCTATAAGATGAGGATCATAGAATAACACACACACACACACACACACACACACACACACACACACACACACACACACACACACACACACACACACACACACACACACACACTCGAATCCCGCCCAGGGCTGAAATAATTTGAGTATCGCTGAGCTGCGAGTCGCTACTCCAATTCTCGTGGGCGTGGAGTTGGGTGTGTGTGTGTGCGTGCAAGGTCACAGCATTACCCATAGATCGGTCCTGTATGAGCTCTGAGCTCTCTTCCGGGAGGGAAATAGCTGTCGATCACGAGTCCAACACGTGATCCAAGACCATAATGAATCACACACACACACACACACACACACACACACACACACACACACACACACACACACACACACACACACACACACACACACACACACACACACACACACACACACACACACACACACACACACACACACACACACACACACACACACGGACCTACTTTTGCCACTCGTTATCTACCTTCTCCCTTGTCTTTTACTCCTTCCTTCCCTCTCTTCCTTCCTCCCCTCTTTCCTCCTTCCTTTCTTCCCTCCTTCCTTCGAAACTTACCCATCGGGTCCGAGTCTTCGTCTTGGTCGTCGTCGTCAACGTCGTCGTCGTCGTCGATGTAGGGCGGAGCCAGGAGATCGACTTGAACGACAGGCGGAGGCACCTGAAGGAGATCCGGACTCTCCTTCGCCTCCAGAGAGTGCCGCGACGGAAGTGAGCTACTGAGATAAACATAAACAGAACATTTCATTCACCACTTCATTAATAGTGACTTGGTCGTTGTGTTGATGAAAGAATGACGAGTTGATGGGCTGGTGAAAGGGTGATGGATTGATGAGTTGATGAAGGAGTGGCCAGTTGATGTGTTAATATGTTTTATTGCATTGAAAAATTGAACAGTTGATGGGTTGATGAAAGTGTCATGAATTAATGAGTTGTTAAAGGAGTGGTTAGTTGATGGGTTAATAGGTTTGATTGGACTGAAGAATTGAGCAAATGGTAGGTTGATGAAAGAGTGATGAATTAATGAGTTGATGAAGGAGTGGTTAGTTGATGGGTTAATAGGTTTGACTGTATTGAAGAACTGAGTAGTTGATGGGTTGATGAAGGAGTGACTAATTGATGGGCTGATGGAGTAATTGGTCGATGGTTTATTGATAAAATGATACTGGATTGGCTAATTGGTGGAGTGCTGAAAGACTGATTGGTTGTCGATTTGATGAAGGCGTGACTGACTTTTAGATGATGAAGGACAGTCTGGTTCATAAATTGCTGAAGAATTGCTGTGTAGCTTATTGGTTGATAGGTTGGTGAAGGGTTAAGTATTTGACAGATTGACGAAAGAGTGACTGACTGTTAGGTTGATGAAAGATGGACTGACTGATGGAGTGATGATGAGGGATAAACTAGCTGATGTACTGATAGACTGACTAGTTTATGAATAGATTAGTGGTCATAAGAAACAATTTACGAATCTTAAGCTAGACTTTTTTTGTAATTGTTAATTACTACCAATTCCTTCAAAGGACTTCCTAACATGACCCACCAATTGTTAAGTAATACACTACTAAGGTATAAAAAGTCTTCTAAGAAATTCTATGTCCTCGCCATATGCACAGACAGATTGAACTGTTACCCAGTATGCCCTCCCCCAAACGCCTAGACCTTGGTCTTGGTCTAAGAAACCTGGAATCCAAGCGGTCGGTCTTCCTGTACAGTGACTCGAGGGCTGCAACCAAGACATCCAGCGACTCCATAAGCAGGACAGCATCATCAGCAAAGACAGGGTCAGTGACACTGATAGATAACTCTGTCCAATACCCAGTCCATGAAGGTGTTGGAAAGTGTTGGGGCGAGGACACACCCTTGCCTCACTCCTGAATTTATATATAAAAAAAAGCTGGACACGCCTCTTCGATACTTTCTAGCCCTATCTGTCCCAAAGAATAAGCCATACATCAAATCACTAATGCTCACAGGAATCTCACGGATCCGTAGAAGACACCAGAGCACTTCATGATGCATCAAGTCAAACACTTTCTTGAGATCAACATAGGCTACAAGAAACCACTGTTGAAAACCATGTTGGCGCTCTACAAAAACACGAAGCGCTAGGATATAATCATTTGTTGACTAACTGGGTGTGAACTCAGACTGCTTAGGTTTCTGAAACTTTAGCAGATGTGAACGAACCCGTGTCATCAACAGATGGATAACAACCTTACCTGGCACCCTGAGCAAAGTAATAACGCAGTAGTTGTTACATCCCTACTGATCTCTTTTCCCCCTTCTAGATATGAGTAACCAGGCCCCTTTTCCAGTCAGAGGGAATGGTACCTAACTACCAGACAACAGCAATGCATGCAACTCGCTGATCATGGCCTCACTTCAGGCTTTCAGCAAATCGGCACTGATGTTGCCGAAGGCAGCTGCCTTTCCATTCTTAAGCTTGATTACAGCCTCTTTGACCTCCGTCAGAGAGGGTGGAGATTCATCTATTTGTGGATTAGCAACCGCCACCCGAACACCATCAAGGTGAGGCTGTTCGCTTGGAGGGTCACTCACGAGCTACTGGTCAATGCACTCGACAAGGGAGCTACAACCCTCCATGCCTGACACTAGTTCGCCATGAGCTGTTTGGACTGTGAGCGGGGTTTCTTGAAGGCTTGATAAGTAGGTCTGAGGTTATTTGCAAATGTCTCTCGACATCCTCAGTAATTTCCCTGATATACCCTTCCTCATCCATCCTTATGAGAACTCTGAATCCTGTATCGCCACAGGTCCTCAAATGTTCAGGTAGCACGGGCCAACTCTTTACTCTCCAGTCTCTCACGCGACGCCACATCACTCCTCGACTTTGGACACTCTCCAGTACACTCCGTGGTAGTTTTTAGGATCCTCTAACCTATATGAGATCGCTACCGCATTCTTCTGGGCACACGCATCATCCCTGAGTTTCTCCTAATTCTCTCGGATTCGATACACAGTCTGCATGTTGCGACCAAAAGTATGTGATCAATCCTGAGGAATCCTGCATTTCGATAAACCCTGAAGTTATGTAGGATCTTCAAACGTGTGTTAATAAGTATGTGATCAATCTCCTTTGCCACTCCTCCGGCATTGCTATTGGAAGTCAGTCGGCATGGCTCTCTTCTCTAAAACCAGGAACCAGCAATCCTCAGCCTTCTGAACTTTGTAAAGTTCAGAAGAAGGGAAATGCTAATGTTCTTGGTTCCTAAGCCATGGGGGCTAATACATACTTCATAGCCAGCTCTGTAGGTGCCTGTGACCGCACTGAAGTCACCCAAAATGATAAGTGTCTCGTGGTGGGTTACTTATCCACTATAGAATTAAGCTTGGCATAGAACATCTCTTCAAGTCGATGCGCCTTGGTAGGAGTATATACTACAATAAGAAAGATAAAGGCCATGGTGTGCTTTAACCTCACTAACATTGTGCACTTATCAACCTCAGTAGATTCTATAACGGCGTGCTGTAGTGGGCTAGACATACCTACACTGCGTGCCAGAATTATATGCAAATCGATTTTTATGTTCTAACTCCGATAGTTTTTAAACAGGCTGCAAGTCACCAAAATGGCTGCCGTTTGATTACTATTGTGTAGATTAGCTTAAAAGTTTAGATCTGCGCATGTGTTAGTGTTGCCATATAACATGCCAAATTTCACTAATTTTTATTAAAAACTATCGGAGTTAGAACATAAAAATCGATTTGCATATTAAATCTGGCACGCAGTGTACAGCTACTCCCGCGAGGTGGGCCCGAGCAGAAGTAGGTGTAGCCCTTATAACTGATCTCACTACTGACTGGTACCTTCACCTCCGAGAGAACCCCTATATCCAGTCTAAGCTTCATAAGTTATTCGATAAAAAGGATAGTCGATCCAGGCTCCCATACGGACAGTTCACCGGAGGTTCACCTCAGGTCTGGCTCGACTTATTTGTACCTCATTTGTAGCATCCTGGCAAACCGCACAACGAGCTTGGTGGTCTTGATAGGGTCAGGTTACAAGTCCATCACCACCATAAGTGCCATTCATGAATGCTATGCACATATGCCTCTCCTCTTATATATTTATCCAGGGCTATATCTAATTTTGGGTCCTTATTTTTGTCTCTCTCTTAATCTTACCTCTTCCTCTCATATTTTTTTTTCTTTTCTTACTTGCTAATCTACCTCTTCTGTCTCTTCCATCTGTCACTCTTTTACTTTCCTCTTCCTCTTCCCTTCCACTTTTTTCTCTTTTTACCTTTTCTTATCTCCTTTTCTCTCTCTCCTTATCTCCCTTTATCTTTCATTCGTGCTTACCTTAAGGTGACCCTCTTCTTCATACGCTGAGACACGTCCGAGTAGCCTCTGGTCATGGGGCGCTCGAAGTGTTTGCTGGTGGGCGTGTTGGGCTCGGAAGCTTGTTTGTCCACCAGGATCGGTTTGGGTTTGAGGGCCGAAGAGGGAAGGCTACTGTAGGGCGGGGGCGCACCAGGTACCTGCGTCAGGAGAGGGAGATGAATCGAATAATGCAAGAAAAGTAAAATAAAGGGGAACAGATGTCATATATCCAACTCGATTTGCAGGTTTAGTTTTTCACATTTTGATTCTTGGCCAGGAATTTTCCTTAGGATGGATTGATAACTCTAATTTGATCACACAGAAACCAGCGTTTCACTCCTTAACCCATAATCTATGATGACACTCCCTGTAGATATAAGTTCGATTAATGCAAAGTGATTCTTCTCAGCTGAGGGGATGACTTGGGATGAATTATGTTTTCAGCCATTCGAGACCCTAATTTGTTTTCGTTATCCCCGCCGGACAAAATCATCTAATATTAGCAAAGAATAAAATCTGTAAAAATCATCACCTCATTAATGGAATAAGTTATTGCTAAACTGGAGAAAGGGGTGAAAGTAGATGTGGAGGGGGACGGGTGTGTGGCGAAGTGTCTAAAGATGAGCAATTATTCGTCTAATAGCGACGTCACATTAGGATTTATTCTTGCTGTTGCAGATTATCTGTTTATAAGTTATTCGCTGAGAACCTAAAAGATAATCAAATGCGGTGGGAACAGTGCATTCTTTTGATACTATCCATATATTGTGTGAGAGAAATCTAGAATACTATAAGCAGATAGTTTTGTAGCCAATTGAGAACATAATTTTGACAAAACTTGTTCAAATATGAAACCACCTTCCGTAGACACAGTGGCATGCAATATGAGTTTATTTTAGTTTAAGAAAGTTGATCCTATGGAGATTGCAATGCGAATCCCGACCTTGAGGTGAGCACTTAATCTTTTGAGAGCCCCTTCAGGATAAAGTAAAACCCCTCAGTTGCCTGTCTTTAGCTGGGACAAAATCTTTAAAGCACTTCATCGTGGGGTCTACGGTAATCAGTGGATACATTGTCGAACTCACGTATATGGTCGTGAGTTCGATTCCCGGGGCCCGCTGTGGGCTATGTTGCGTTGGTTCTCGACAGCCCTGGCTAGGCGGGGAGGCGACCCAACATTGGCCTATAAAATTACAGGACTTTGCTCTAGCAGGGGTTTTTCACGTCCCACCGCTTGCGAATATTTTATCTTATTTTATTATATATTTTTATTTATTTATTTATTTGTTTGTTTTTACTTCACCGTGCCGAGAGGTTAGGTTTGTCAGTTCCCAAAACCTCTGCCCAAGAGACTACGAATAACTCTTCCGCTAAGGTGACGTCCCCTTCGACTGGGTGAGATCATCTGGCCTTAGGCAAAACCTACTCCGTTAAATGAAGCCACTAAGCCCAAATGAGTTAATCGGGACTGTCCTCCCTCCGGAAGTTGTCCTTCAACTAAATAAAATCTGAACAGAAGAGACAGAAGGCCTCCCCTTGACGAAAAGGAAAACGAAAGATCATTCTACTTACGGCTAGAGTGGAGGGGGTTGCTGGGGGGGCTGAGGGGGTCAGAGGATATATACAGGGCGGGGCTAGAGAACTGGGAGATGACGTCACAGCGTCCGGCGAACCCAGACCCGCACCGCTCCCAGCTCCTGACATCACAGCATTTTCTGACCCTCCTCCTCCTCCTCCTTCTACTCCACCTACTGCTACTGCTCCTCCTTCTCCTCCTACTCCTCCTCCTACTCCTCCTCCTCCTCCTCCTCTTCCTCCTCCTCCACCACCTCCTCCTCCTCCCCCTCCTCCTCCTCCCCCCATTGCTCCTGCCGATGAGGCAGACCCTGAGTATGAGGCAGAGGGGAGGGACACAAGGCGCTTGCGGTCCTCCATGTAAAGATCGATCAGCTGATCCAGTTTAGCCTCGATGTCGTCCACCTGAGGGAGAGAGAGAGACGAGAGCGACGTTAAAACTCGAGCGTGGCATACCCACTCTCGAAGGTGGTGTATACACCACATCACCACATTCCCATACACCATGCGGGCAATGTCACAATCAAACCCAGACATCGTAGCACCAGACATCCGCTCCGATCGACAGAGCGGCGACAGCCGAATCAGCAATTTAGCCAAGCGCACGGAAGCGGACTCACACACAGACACACGAACGCACACAATAAATGCAGTCCTCGATGATGTCCACCTGTGGGAGAGGAAGGTGGGCAAGGTGAAAATTCGAGTAAGACGTGCCCACACAGAGACCAGGTCAACAAGGAGAAAAGGTCAAGGGTGTTTGGGTCATACATGAGGATGACCGTATTCAGAAGAATTTACCTTTGTGCTGTTACCCCGTACCATACCATGTGCCCCTCCTTTGTAGCCCAACTACTTTTCTTCATAAAATTTGTTGACTTTATACAAAAAGGCAGATGTATTATGAGGGCAAGTAACAGCTACCGGTAGCTGTTGATTACAGCTGTTCCTTATCAATTCATAAATATATGCTAATACATTACAGTTCACTTGAACATGAGGTTCTGTTGACTATTCGCAACAAGTTCCCAATACTAAGAATGATATGTTGTACAAAATAATAATTTTGAGAGAAGAATAGTATGCAACGGAAGTGTCAGCATCGTTTCGAACTGTAGTTTCAGTAATACCAGTTTTGTTAAGTGATCCACTTTTTGGAATATTATGCTAGCAAGTGGCAGACGATCCTATTTGTCCATTTAACTAAGGTGGACTTCTAGTTCAAATTGGTTACTATTCTGCAGATTTTGTTCAGAGTATTCTCAGATTTTATTCAACTGTGGGGGTAGATTCATAATAAAAAAAAAATTGATCAATCGAAACCACATTTTGATATAAAATCTGCACCATCAGAACAACAAAATGGTCTGCAGTTAGCCAGGGCAGAAGTGTCATATGTCAACAAGTTAGAAGTGATGAAGTTTAAGACGTTATTGTCTTTCCAAATTAAAATGCATGGGCAGGAGTTCCTACTTTGAAGGTGAGTATTTTTTTAGTATATGTCTGGGGTGAGAAAAGCCAGAATGAATGGATTGTATCATACACTGAATTAAAAAACAAACAAAAAAAAACGACAGCAATGGTGCCATTCAATCGTCACTGTTATTCACGATTTGTACATTTGTTCTGGTTGCCGCCTAGCAACTTTATTCAAATGAAGAAAACTTCCAAAGTATGAACAAAGTTTCTTACATTACAATGACATCACGACCAGAGACATCGATGAATAATGTCCTTTTTTCCAGGGCCAAACCGTGTCTTCTCCAACGCCAAAAGCGCCGATATTCATATCGCCAATGTGCTAAATGTTTAGATTAGCTTAACTTCTTCAATACGAGTCAAATTCTTGATGCTGCCTGACGTACGATGATGCATCACGATACCTTCATTATAAGATATAAAGATGCACCTGTATTACTCGTTCTTTTTTCACTCTGAATATTAATAACCACAGAAAATGTGATCAGGACAGTTCACAGAATATGGGGGTAACTCAGCTACAACTACAAAATAAATATAATCAAGACGCCAAAGCCCTCCTCATATACCAATTCGTACGTCATGGCGCCTACGAAGGCGTCATCGTATGGACGGGGTTAATTATATGTTATTTGCGCTGAAATGGGCCTTTCTTTGGTTTGTTGAACACCACCAGGTTGTAGTATAACAACACAATATTTCAAAAAGATGCAATTATTATTGCCTGATTTATGAAAAAAGATAAATAATTTTGAAGCTTATAATAACATGACTCAGATCTTATTGCATGGCAACTCCTGTAGTACAACCTGCGGTTGTTTTATAGTTTATTCAACTCTATCGGGATGTATTACACCAATATAGCTTTTAAAATCTGTTTAATTCATGTGAAGAAGAAATTAAACCTGGGAAATTATATATGAAAAACATTAAAATAAAGAACAAAGATTTTGTGCCTGACAACTCATATTAAAGCAGTTTGTACGTAAGGCAACCCTTGGCGTAGGGATTTATGCAGTATTTCTTCTTTTCAGTTTAAATGATATTTTCATTGAATACATTTGCATTTAATTAAAAATAACTCGTATCACACAATAAGTCCAGTATATTTGCATATATCATTTTATATCTTATCACAATTAACAAGCTTTTCATGCAAACGCACAAAGGTATTTCGTTAGTGATTTATAACTTGTGAAACATTTGACATTTTCCCTTGTAAATCAAAGGATTTCCTCGCTCTGCTCTGCCGAAGGCAAGTTCGTAATTCTCACAGTGTCAGTAGTCATTGTATCTATT
The DNA here is from genome assembly GCF_046742065.1 of Oratosquilla oratoria. NCBI lineage: Eukaryota > Metazoa > Arthropoda > Malacostraca > Stomatopoda > Squillidae > Oratosquilla > Oratosquilla oratoria. The sequence goes on along the minus strand of NC_134809.1, from coordinate 22,441,686 downwards.
CTTTTGATATACAATTTGACAGAGATACTGTATAGGTATATTGGTGCAGACGGTTTTGTATAAATCCTTCCCTTAGGTAAGCCACGGACACACACACGTGTTTTCAGCGACGGTTCTAACGTTCGAAAACAGAGGCATTACTTTGACTGTATCACCATAAAATCCCCTATTTTCATCAATAACACAATTCTCAGTCTTAGCAGAGACTTTGTCTATATAGTCAACTGCCACTGATTAACTACTTCCATCAACATTCACCTTTCAAGTCCTCACGACCATGAACACGACTACGAAAAAGAAAAAGACAACGAACACGAAGACTACGACCACCACCGCCACCACCATCACCACCAATACTACCACCACCACTAATACCACCATCACCATTATCACCACCATCATCATCAGCACCATCACCACCAATACTACCACCACCACCAATACCACCATCGCCACCACCATCACTATCACCATCACCACCAATACACCATCACCACCACCATCATCACCATCACTATCACCATCACCACCAATGCTACCACCACCAATACCACCATCACCACCATCACTATCACCATCACCATATCGCCACCACCATCATCATCACTATAACAACCACCAATACCATCATCATTCCTATCATCATCATCATCATCATCATCATCATCATCATCATCATCATCATCATCATCATCATCATCATCATCATCATCATCATCATC
>NC_134809.1:22428464-22430964 GCF_046742065.1 Oratosquilla oratoria | reverse complement strand
GAGGTCTGACCTAACTCCTGCACGCATTAAATGACGCTCCACCTTTATCCCAGAGGATCTAGCAGCGGCAGACCTTGTCGCCGGCAGAAACTGTGGCCAATAGGTTGACTGGTTTTGGCACCACAGCGGGTTGCAGCAGACTCCACATGAACTTCCTTCATTTCCTTTTAGGGTAATGGAGCATTGAAGGTCCGGACACGATGGGTAAACACTGAAATGAGGTACTTGGCACAAAGAAGAGTAGTGGGGTATAAAGGAAGGACTTAACAAAGGTGAAAGAGGCTGGTTAATACAGTGACAATAAAAACAGGGTCTGGAACTGAACTGGGGATCTGGTGCAGGGTTGAACGTCTAACAAAAAGAGATGAGACACGAAGGTGAGGGCAATGTGAGGGCTCACAGAAAATGTTTACAGAAACCTCATAGAGGGGAGGTGGGGAGAGAGGGGTTCTACAGTTGCTGTAAACTGAGGAAGAAGAAAAATAAGGAGAACTGGGGGGTGAAAATGAGGTATAGGTTTACAAGGAAGTTAAGGGAAAGGGAAATGGTTAAGGAGTTCATGTCTGGAGATGCTGTCATCTAGCTGTGGGATGTTCATTATTATGACGTGAGGAGTTAAGTCTCAGAGAAGTGGGTAATGAGTAATTTTCTTCGTGCTGATAATGACTAAGATGGCATCTGCTATGAAAGCGGCTTACCTGTAGTGAATGGTGATAATAATGGTTTAAGAATGGTTTAATGGTGGCTATGATTATTAAGGATAGTAGTTAAGGTGACGATGCTGATGATGAAAATGATGATGATGACGATGACGATGATGATGATGATGATGATGGTGATGATGATGATGATAAAGATGTCGATGACGACAATGAAGATGATGATGATGATGATGATGATGATGATGATGATGATGATGATGATGATGATGATGATGATGATGATGATGATGATGATGATGATGATGATGATGATGATGATGATGATGATAATTTTGTTCTTGTTGCTGATGATGGTGAAGAAGATTACAATGACTTTAAAGAGAAAGATGAGTACAATGATTCGGAAAAGAAAATGATGGTAATGACAGAGATGACAACGATAACGAGGATGACAGTAATCACATTCGATAATTAATCATACCTATAAATGCCATGGTGGTGGTAATCATATTTACGTTGAACGAAAACACCGTACAAGAACAACAACAACAACATTAACAGAGGTATTGTTGATCCGACGAGGGGTATAACGACAGCAGTATTGATAACGTCACGTCAAATAATGAACACCAACAAACAAGATGCTGCACGTATTCGCGTGCTCTCGAAATTTCACCAGCAGTCCTTTCAGTGATGATGAACAAGAGGTAAACACTGCATACACCAAAGTTGGTCCATACACAAACATGTTGCATACATATAATACCCAATACACATAAAAGTTGCAGACATTGAATGTTCCATTGATGGGTATACTAAGCACACGTACAGCAAACACCTGGAAGCCTGTATAGGCTCCTAACACCAAGCTAGTCCCATACAATTTCTAAATTCTAACATCGACTAATACTGAACACCGAGGTGCATTTTTCTTTCCTAGTAGGTTGGACTGTAAAATATCTGAGGATAAAAGGTGCGTCAACTATCTATGTATCCATCTATTTATATCAATTTATCTAATCATTTAAACACATACACACTTACATATATATATATATATATATATATATATATATATATATATATATGACAAGATAAAAGACAAATGTATGGCAAGAGTGGTATAGGTAAATTCCAGGAAGGAGCAGAAGTATTTTATTCTCTAACGTTTCGACAGAGTCTTCTTCAGAGAGATAATAGTACAGGCAAATTAGAATACATTGACTATATACTAAACGGGTCATCTCACAGGTCGCCTTGGGAAAGAGTCCGCCGTTTGTGCCCCCTCGATGATTAATCTTGCTGTTGTGCGTGCCAAATTTACAAATCCTTCTCTATGATTGGTTGATTTAAAAGTATTAATATATGCAGCTTCAATAGTTTTTCTTGTCTCTGAAGAAGACTCTGTCGAAACGTTAGAGAATAAAATACTTCTGCTCCTTCCTGGAATTTACCTATACCACTCTTGCCATACATATATATATATGTATATATATGTATGTGTATATATATATACTTATATGCATATATATATATGTATATATATATATATTCATACATATACTATACATACATATACTATACATATATATACATATATATATATATATATATATATATGTGTGTGTGTGTGTGTGTGTGTGTGTGTGTGTGTGTGTGTGTATGTGTGTGTTTGTGCGTGTGTGTGTATGCATTTATATATATATATATATATATATACATATATACATATATATATATAGATATATCCATATATATATATATATATACATATATATATATATATATAATTGCATTATGCATATGAATATGTATATATATATATATATATATATATA